>NW_027041150.1:0-270052 GCF_037179485.1 Ochlerotatus camptorhynchus
CTTTCACATAAGTTTCCTCGTCCATGACGACACAGTCGAACTTTGTGAGCAGATTCGTGTACAGGTTTCGGGACCGCTGCTTTGCCGACGTGTTTTGTTTGTAATCTCGGTTCACCACCATCACCTTCTTAAACGTCGACAACCCGGCTCGTTTCTTGGTCCGCTGCACAGTAGTATGGGAGACATTGAGCTTGCCAGTGACGTCCCGGATGGAGAGGTTAGGATTCCGCTTATATTTCACTGCCACCTTCTTCATCGTCGCCCATGTCCGGATTACGATTGCCGCCGCTTCCAGGCTTCCTGGCGGTCGACAGACCTCCCCGAACACTTTTAAAACGTTTGTCCAGCAATTTTGCCAACTTGGCGTGTGAGAACGTCAGATTCTCTTGCTGCGCGAGCAAAATTTTGACACGCTGCTCCTCTTGCTTGGACGTCATTTTGAAAACTGGAGAGCAAACGGTGAAAACTCATCATAGCAACCATTGTATGTACACTCAACTTCCAAATTTTTAACAGAAATACACCAATTTGAAGTTGACCAATTTTTTGCGCGTTCCAGACTTTGCAATACAACAATCAAATTGACATTCCATTTATTCAATTACAACGTTTGCTATTTTATAGAAAACAAGAACGTAATTTAAGTTAACTTAAACAAGTTTCAGTTGGATTTCTAAAGTTGATTTGCTATGACTAACATTAGTATGTTTCCGAACGTAGAGTGAACGTGTTAGGATTTGTTCAATAAACGCCCAATTTCGAAAATATTAATAATTAATTGTTTATTTTGTAATTAAAATAATCCCGTAGTCCTACGTTAATGTCAAAAATTATGTTGTCAACACCGCCTGAAAACGTTCAATGACAGTGACAATTCTCAGCGCTGGACTACTGCAATCGTCGATCCAAAGTTTTTTTTTTTCTTACACGTACCGCTAGGATTAAGCAGCGTGAGATTGATGGTGGTGGGAAAGTTTCGTATTTTTTCTGGATTAACTGCTTTGCATCCAACCGAATTTCTATTCACCGTCGTCGTCAAAAGTTTCAACAAGCAGATTTGACTTATCGAAGCGATTTTCTGCGGGGGATTTAAAGTTTTTCGCTGTTCTTTAGACAGTAACTGTTCTGAAAGTTCCAACTACACACTTACCAAGTTCCCATTGTGCTGACAGAGGGCTTCATGTGTGAATAAGAAAAAAAAAATCCTAACCCTCACAATCGATGTCACGCGTGATGGCACGTAAGTGGTGGCAGAAAATGTACCACCACGTCACAATCGATTTGTCGCAAAAATCGTCCATTCCGAGGGAGCGTATAGAGATCCTTGCCTGCACCGACAGCCGGGCAAAGGACGCAAGGATGATGTGGTGATGATGATGATGTGGTGATGATGCTGATGTTGGTTGATGACGATGATGATGCCCTGGCAGATGATGTGATTACAAGCGGGCAAGTGCTGATGGCTCGGGATGGTCCTTGGATGAAAACCCCTTTTCGCTCTCTGCTTCCACTGATTCCATGTTCAGTGTAGTAAAGTGGACCGTGCAGTGAAATTCCTTCGACCGTTGAGCCCCGTTTGGATCGTAATCGCTTTCGATTGACCAGTCTTGTGCTCTGGTGGAGGGGGGGTACTGCTTTTTTCCCGTACGCTGTTGCTGCTGCTGCTGCTGCTGCTGCTTCTGTGTTTGCTCTGCAAGTTTCGGGGATGATTTTTCGGATTTAGTCAAACACCAACCATCATCGTTTGGCATATCCGGGGGCGCCGGACGGCGAGCAGTTGTGAAGGGCACTTGAAAACCATCCTTTCGATCAGGCATAGGTAGTGCGGTAAGTTTGTCTCCGAGATTGGGAAAGTTTTTGAATAGGATTTGGGAACGTTTTATAGACTGCTTTTTTCCGGGTTTTTTTTTTGTGGTGGGATACCTATCACAAAATGGGCTTGGAGGGATTTTTGATCGACGTGTTGGTTCGATAGATTGACTGCTGATGAGGCGGACGTGATGCAAGACTGAGCAAAAGGTGGATGTTTGTTTTTTTTTTAGGGGGAAATGTGGGTTTGATTGCTTGGTAAATTTTAGAATTGGTTCAGACGATTTCATGTGGGAAAATTCAATGGATTCTGAACATCTGGAAGCAATGATTTCAAAGGGAAGTGGTACTTGTTAACATTTCGGTAATCATGAAAGTTCTAGATGAACGTTTCAATTGATCAACTTTGTTTTTGGCATGCTAACAAATTTGGTGATATTTAAACACTTCGCAAATACCACGTTTATAGAGCTTGAATGACCGCACATATCGTTGTTGCTTTGAATAATAGTCCCCCGCGATTGCTACACCGTAATCGTCATATCCCCTATAATTACACGGTTCTGTGCTTGACCCAAGTAAACGAAGTTTACCGCGAGAACAAGTACAAAACAAGACAACCCCTGGAAGATACAAATCGTACGTTTAAGTCGAGAAACTTCTATCGTTCTCCTAAAACCGACGGATCAGAGGAGGAAAACTCGAGTAAGAAACCACCGGGAGATTCCGGAAAACCGATAGTGACAAACGAAGAAAAGAATCAAAATTCAAAAGGGTTACAAACTTTACTCAGAAAAGAATCAAAATTCAAAAGGGTTACAAACTTTACTCAGTACTTACAAACCCCCAAAAGTGGGAGTTTGTTTTAATTGCCGTTTGCAAGGGCATCACCAATCGGAATGTGAAGCTCCTCGCCACAAATTTTGTCAAAAATGTGGATTCCACCAAGTTGACTCAAAAACTGTCCATATTGCTCAAAAAACTCACAGTAGGCTTCTTTGGGGGGGTGGGGGGCAGGTCAGAAAACCTTGGCACTCAGGCTTTGGTCCCAGCTTGAGAAATTGTTCGTCAATCTGGAGGACGAAGATCGTTCGTTTGTAAAAATAACAGTTTTCGATGTTCCCATCATGGGATTACTCGATAGTGGAGCTCACCGGAGTATCCTTGGTGTAGGATCTCTCAAATTAATTAAAGCCTGTAAATTGAAGCTTTTTCCGGTCGGTAGATGTCGAACTGGTAACGGCTAGTGGACATATGTATAATGAATATTATAATATTATAAAAGCGGAATCCTAACCTCTCCATCCGGGACGTCACTGGCAAGCTCAATGTCTCCCATACTACTGTTACATACAGCGGACCAAGAAACGAGCCGGGTTGTCGGCGTTTAAGAAGGTGAAGGTGGCGAACCGAGATTACAAACAAAACACGTCGGCAAAGCAGCGGTCCCGAAACCTGTACACGAATCTGCTCACAAAGTTCGACTGTGTCGTCATAGACGAGGAAACTTATGTGAAGGCGGATTTCAAGCAGCCTCCGGGACAGGCGTTTTATACCGCATCAGGAAAAGGGAAAGTGGCTGAAATTTTCAAAAACCATCAAACTATCGAAGTTCCCGAAAAAATATCTCGTCTGGCAGGCCATATGCACGTGTGGTCTAAAAAGCGGCATTTTCATTACTACGGGAACCATCAATCAAGAGATCTGCGTCCAGGAGTGCCTGAAAAAGTGGCTGCTACCATTTCTAAAGCAACATAATAGACCTGTGCTGTTCTGGCCGGACTTGGCGAGCTGCCACTATGGAAAAAGGCAATCGAGTGGTGCGATGAGAACAACGTGGTTGGCGTACCCAAAGATCACAACCCTCCCAACAGCCCAGAACTCCGCCCTATCGAACGGTATTGGGCCTTGGTCAAACGGAATCTCAAAAAAACTCATAAATCCATGAAAAACGAGCAGCAGTTTAAATCTAACTGGCGTCCGGCGGCGAATAAGGTCGATGAGACCACTGTGCAAAATTCACGAATAAACGAACTACCACAAGAAAAACAAGAAGATTTTTGTGATATGAATTTCGACTGAAAGAAACGATTTTTAGTCGACCAATTTTTGCGCGTTCCAGTCTTTAGCATATTAAACTTCCAATCAAATTGATTTAACCAGATGCTTTCTATCCAATACCAAAGCTAGACCAGTGCGCCGCCGCCGCCACCGCCGCCGATTTTGAGTCAACGCTTGATTGATTTTTAATACGCCGACAATTGTTGTTTATTAATTTATTTGATAAGGCTCAAAAGAATTCACTTTACAGAGCCGAGGATTCTTGGTCACTATACAATACATCTTAAAACTATAGTCAAAAGGTACAACACAATAAACATTTTATCTTCCGTTATCCAATAAGCCTCCTCCACCAGAACGGGAGCCGCTTCCAGTGGTTTCATTGTATGGCAGATTCGCCAACGGGGGTCAGAGCGCACCCATTGCAGCAATGGACGCAAAACGTGGTCAGCACTCACACACTCATCACGAAACGGTTGCTTTCCAAAGTCGACGACGCATCGACTGAAAGAATTGCTGATGAAGAACAATGAGGAGGAGCACACAATTGTTGCTGCCGAGAAAACAGACGATCACGTGGCATACATCGAGAGTGGCCTGCTTTTGTCGACAGCCGAGTGAACACTGACAAGGCAAGTAGTGTAAATTTTTATACAATATGATGCACATAAATGAAGGGTCTGTACCCGAGCAGAAAAAATAACTTATTAATACCAAATTCAGGTATGAAAATAGCATAACTGGCATCCTAAATCCAGAACAACATGTGAAAAGGGCATACAAGCTTTTTGTAAACAAACCTTTGTAGGCCCTTTTCTCGCCACCCATATGACACCAACGCAAACCTTTAACATCACCGGGTAGGGGACACTTTCCCCTTACCGATGATATTCCTGGTTTGCGTGGGCGACCCTCGGTTGGTGAGAAAAGGGCCTACAAAGGTTTGTTTACAAAAAGCTTGTATGCCCTTTTCACATGTTGTTCTGGAAATATGGTATTAGTGAGGCTGACATAAGAGGTAAAATACCAAAAATAATACCTCATACATGTTCTACGAATAACGAACTAATAAATAATTTAGTTATAACAATAACAGGCGCATAGCAGACGCTTTTTAAGATACAAGAATACCATGGTTTGTTATTTAGAAGGTCTTCTAATACCAATTCATTGTCTCTTTTAGGTGTTATAGTCTAAAGACTGAGAGATCATAATTTGTTATTTTGATATTCGTTCATCGATAACTGAATAATATCAAAACAAGGTTTTATATCACAAGCATACAGAAATCTGGTATCATACCACATTAAGATATTCATTTGTTATCGATTAACTAACGGTTCTTGCTCGGGATATCATTTAAAATTACATTGTAGATCATGTAAAGTTATGACTTATGAGAGATTTATGATATATGAAATATTACAAATATTGTATGCAACCATCCATCTTCTTTCATGCAAGTTGATGGTTTGCTTGATCTTGTTTACCGTCGATCTTGTTTTCCATGCTGAACACCAATGCCACCGAAGCCAGGGAGGCAGCTTCAACACTTGGACCCTACATATGGACCCAATTAACTCATGAACCAAGGACCAACGGCTTTACTTCCGCCTGAAGGAAGGCGTGATCAGAGATTTTATGTCTCAGAAAATCCCGACGGCACCGAATGGAATTGAACCCAGGCCTTTTTTGGTAAAGAGGCAAACTCGCTTCTCACTACACCATCGGCGCCACTATTATACACGGCAACTTAATCTGACTTGTATTTGAGTCACACAGTAATCTGACTTGTATTTGAGTCACACAGCAAAAAATTCTGAATTTTAATTGTGATGTAAACATTCAACCACGTAAACTTGTGTTTCATTAAACGCAAACGAGCAACTTGTGTGCAATGCTGTTTACAAAGATGGGCAACATTTCATGAAATATCTCTGAACTTTACACGATTTATAATGTAAATTTATATGATACTAGCTGAGTGTGCCCGGCCTTGCTCGGGATTCAATATTAGCTTGAGTTTATGCGCCAATTAAAAAAAGTATGCTATATTGTATGTAGTCCCCCCCTCTTATCTAAGGGGCTACCCTCTATGACCTGACAGACAGACAGACAGACAGACAGACAGACAGACAGACAGACAGACAGACAGACAGACAGACAGACAGACAGACAGACAGACAGACAGACAGACAGACAGACAGACAGACAGACAGACAGACAGACAGACAGACAGACAGACAGACAGACAGACAGACAGACAGACAGACAGACAGACAGACAGACAGACAGACAGACAGACAGACAGACAGACAGACAGACAGACAGACAGACAGACAGACAGACAGACAGACAGACAGACAGACAGACAGACAGACAGACAGACAGACAGACAGACAGACAGACAGACAGACAGACAGACAGACAGACAGACAGACAGACAGACAGACAGACAGACAGACAGACAGACAGACAGACAGACAGACAGACAGACAGACAGACAGACAGACAGACAGACAGACAGACAGACAGACAGACAGACAGACAGACAGACAGACAGACAGACAGACAGACAGACAGACAGACAGACAGACAGACAGACAGACAGACAGACAGACAGACAGACAGACAGACAGACAGACAGACAGACAGACAGACAGACAGACAGACAGACAGACAGACAGACAGACAGACAGACAGACAGACAGACAGACAGACAGACAGACAGACAGACAGACAGACAGACAGACAGACAGACAGACAGACAGACAGACAGACAGACAGACAGACAGACAGACAGACAGACAGACAGACAGACAGACAGACAGACAGACAGACAGACAGACAGACAGACAGACAGACAGACAGACAGACAGACAGACAGACAGACAGACAGACAGACAGACAGACAGACAGACAGACAGACAGACAGACAGACAGACAGACAGACAGACAGACAGACAGACAGACAGACAGACAGACAGACAGACAGACAGACAGACAGACAGACAGACAGACAGACAGACAGACAGACAGACAGACAGACAGACAGACAGACAGACAGACAGACAGACAGACAGACAGACAGACAGACAGACAGACAGACAGACAGACAGACAGACAGACAGACAGACAGACAGACAGACAGACAGACAGACAGACAGACAGACAGACAGACAGACAGACAGACAGACAGACAGACAGACAGACAGACAGACAGACAGACAGACAGACAGACAGACAGACAGACAGACAGACAGACAGACAGACAGACAGACAGACAGACAGACAGACAGACAGACAGACAGACAGACAGACAGACAGACAGACAGACAGACAGACAGACAGACAGACAGACAGACAGACAGACAGACAGACAGACAGACAGACAGACAGACAGACAGACAGACAGACAGACAGACAGACAGACAGACAGACAGACAGACAGACAGACAGACAGACAGACAGACAGACAGACAGACAGACAGACAGACAGACAGACAGACAGACAGACAGACAGACAGACAGACAGACAGACAGACAGACAGACAGACAGACAGACAGACAGACAGACAGACAGACAGACCATGCGTAAAGAGCAAATCGAAACATTGAACGTCGCGTGAAAGTGGATCTTAATGAAGGTCTAAGTACTCTCTCTTAGCTTTTAGTTTTAGGATTTGAAAGAAGGTCGGTTGCACTACATGGTAGTAACAGCAACTCGATGATTAAAAAGGAGCTCGTCAACCTAGTGGCAAACGTTTTTGCTTACTGAGTAGAAGACCGTGGGTTCAATCCCAAGCTCCTTCACGTTATATGATCGTTAGGACATCAATTCAGCTTATCGTTTACCAAAACGAACCCTGCTGCAAACCCAACCCTATTACCCAATAAACCAGTGATTCCTCGTGGAAATGCAGAGGTGTCCTCGGCTTCCATCAAAGCGAGTGTCACGTCAACACATTCCTACCCCTTCCTTTCTTAACCTGTGTTCGGGCGCGGCCGGTGCTGGTATTGCCTAGTTTGAAATCACCAGTTTTTACATATTGATTGGATGATTGCTAGTCCCAACCATCGTCTATTGGTTCTCTGTGTAATTACAGCTGGTCTGGCAATAACAGAGTAGCAACCGTGGGCGGTGGGCTACAAAATGGTGAGTTGACAACCTGGAAGGAGCGCCTCCTCGAGTCATATGATAACAAAAGACTACCAGCTGAAACATGGACACAGCTGGGGGGCGTAGCCTGGGCAATGTTGCCAGTCCGGCAATAGCAAAGTGAAGAGGTGCGACGCGAACACTGGTGCGGTAACCATAGTACGGTGATAGAGGAAATGTTTCACCAAACCTGAGCGTCTGTTCACCATGGAGGTGCGGCTCAAAACGGCGTCTGTTCTCCATGTTAGGAGCGGCTGATCACCGTCCTAGTGCCAGCGTGGGACTCTAAACAGAGCTATGTACGATGGTCCCCCGGCGAGACAGGGGGTTGGGGCAGGCCCAACAAGCCGCCCTGGAAAAAAACAAAGTTGCAAATACCGAAGAAAGAAATACGGATCGGAACAATCGGCACAGACCTACGCGACGAAATAAGGACTACGATTGGAAACTCGGAACATGGAACTGCAAATCGCTCGGCTTCCCGGGTTGCGATAGGTTAATCTATGACGAACTTCAACCACGCAACTTCGAAGTCGTAGCACTGCAGGAACTTTGCTGGACGGGACAAAAGGTATGGAAAAGCGGGCATCGAGCGGCTACTTTCTACCAGAACTGTGGCACCACCAACGAGCTGGGAACCGGCTTTGTAGTGCTGGGTAAGATGCGCCAACGCGTGATTGGTTGGCAGCCGATCAAAGCGAGGATGTGCAAGTTGAGGATTAAGGGCCGTTTCTTCAACTACAGCATCATCAACGTGCACTGCCCACACGAAGGGAGACCCGACGACGAGAAAGAAGCGTTCTATGCGCAGCTGGAGCAGGTGTACGACGGCTGTTCGCAACGGGACGTCAAAATCGTCATCGGCGACATGAACGCTCAGGTAGGACGGGAGGCAATCTTTAGACCGGCAATCGGGCCAAACAGCCTGCATGCCGTATCGAACGACAACGGCCAACGATGCGTGAACTTTGCAGCCTCCCGGGGTATGGTAGTTCGAAGTACTTTTTTCCCCCGCAAGGATATCCACAAAGCCACCTGGAGATCACCTGACCAACACACAGAAAACCAAACAGAAAAAGAAAACCGTCGAAGTGGAACGCCTCGACCCAACATTGAGCAATTATGGGACGTCGGAGCTGTCCAGGACTACGCGCAGCTACCCACAGAAGAGCAGCTTGGCGCAGCTTCTCTTGAAGATGGCTGGAGGGACATCCGTTCAGCCATAGGTAGTACTGCTGCAGCGGCACTAGGTACTGCAATCCCGGACCGAAGAAATGACTGGTTTGACGGCGAATGCAAACTGTTAGTAGAGAAGAAGAATGCAGCACGGGCGAGAATGCTGCAACACCTCACGAGATTGAATGTGGAGCGATACAGACAAGTGCGAAACAAACAAAACTCGGTTTTCCGAAGAAAGAAGCGTCAGCAGGAAGACCGAGATCGCGAGGCGATGGAAAATCTGTACCGCGTAAACGACACACGGAACTTCTACGAGAAGCTTAATGGTTCGCGCAAAGGCTACGTGCCGCAAGCCGATATGTGCAAGGACTTGGACGGTAACCTTCTCATCAATTAGTCTGAGGTGATTGAGAGGTGGAAGCAGTACTATGACGAGCACCTCAACGGTGAAGCAGCAGAAAACGAAGGTGGCAAGGCAACAGACCTTGGAGCACGCGCAGAAGACGACAGGCTACCGGCCCCTGATCTTCAAGAAGTTGAGGAGGAGATCGGTCGGCTGAAGAACAACAAAGCAACTAGTGTAGATCAACTACCAAGTGAGCTTTTAAAATACGGTGGTGAAGCACTGGCAATCTACAAACAGGGCGACAAGTTGGATTGCTGCAACTACCGCGCGATCACACTGCTGAGCGCCACCTAAAAGGTACTCTCCCAAATTCTATGCCGCCGTCTGTCACCATATGCAAGAGAGTTCGTGGGGCAATACCAGGCGGGATTCATGGGTGCCCGCGCTACCACGGACCAAATTTTCGCGATTCGGCAGGTTCTGCAGAAATGCCGCGAATACAACGTGCCCACACATCATTTGTTCATCGATTTCAAATCCGCATACGACACAATCGATCGAGATCAGCTATGGCAGATTATGTACGAGTATGGATTTCCGGATAAACTGACGCGATTGGTCAAGGCGACGATGGATCGAGTGATGTGCGTTGTTCGAGTATCGGGGACACTCTCGAGTCCCTTTGAATTTCGAAGGGGGTTACGGCAGGGTGATGGACTTTCGTGTCTGCTGTTCAACATCGCGTTAGAAGGTGTGATCAGAAGAGCTGGGATAGACACGAGTGGCACGATATTCAGGAAGTCCATCCAGCTCCTTGGTTTCGCCGATGACATTAACATTATGGCACGGAACTTTGAAATGATGGCGGAAACGTACATCAGGCTGAAGCTAGACGGATTGGACTTGCCATCAACGCATCAAAGACAAAATACATGAAAGGAATCGTGCCTACTTTGGACTCCGGAGGACGCTCCGGTCGAATAAAATTCGCCGCCACACGAAGTTGACTGTCTACAAGACGCTGATTAGACCGGTGGTCCTTTACGGCCACGAGACCTAGACTATGCTCGTGGAGGACCAACGCGCCCTTGGTGTTTTAGAACGGAAGGTTTTGCGTACCATCTACGGTGGAGTGAAGATGGATGACGGAACGTGGAGGAGGTGAATGAACCACGAATTGCACCAGCTGCTGGGAGAACCATCCATCGTCCACATTGCAAAAACTGGGCGACTACGGTGGGCTGGGCACGTCGTAAGAATGCCGCACGACGACCCAGTGAAAATGGTTCTAGAAAGCGACCCAACAGGAACAAGAAGAAAAGGCGTGCAGCGGGCAAGGTGGATCGACCAAGTAGAAGGTGACCTGCGGACCCTTCGCAGACTACGAGGCTGGCAAAGTGTGGCTATGGATCGAGTAGAGTGGAGACGACTTCTTCGGACAGCAGAGGACAACAAGGCCTTAGCCTGATTGGTAAGGTAAGGTAACCGTGGGCGGTCAATCATGCTCATGATTGACCCAATGGTCAAGTCTTTATAGGATCATTAACCTGTCTTCATGCTGGTGGAACTATATTGAATTTCATAAATGAATTTAAGTAATCGTTTGTTAGCGATATCGGGGAGGTTTTTTAGAAGGTCGAATTTGATCATATCGCTTCCCGGAGCAGAGTTATTCGATGAAAGAAGTTCCATTGAAAATTCCAGCATTGTGAATGGTTCATCCAGAAAACCGTTACTTCGGGCTGTATCCCGTAAAGTTGGTTGTTCTGATACAGAGTCTGGACAAACCTTTTTAGCGAAGTCGAATATCCATTGGGAGGAGTATTCTTCACTCTCATTGGAAGATGAGCGGTTTCGCATATAGCGAGCCTTTTTCCAAAGCGTTGTCATCGAGGTTTCTCTAGAAAGTCCCTCGATAAAAGTACATACGCCAGTTATTTCATTTCTTTGCTTGTAGTAAGTTTTTAAGCTTTTTTTCATGCTTTAGATACTTTTTAAAAAGCTCAGATCTTTCATGTCTACGAATCTCCCAAGATACAACTTTGTGCATTCGTCATCTCATCCAGGGGTGGCGGGCCTTCTTTTGAAGGATGCACTTGGAACACGTCGTTTCTGAGCTTCTAATGCGCTTTTGTAGATCAGTTCGGTAAAGAACCTATACTCTTTCAATAATGGTGGCAGAGGATCAGTAGTTACAAAACCAAGAGTTACCGCCGATACAAATTTTTGCCAATCAATGTTCTTCGTGAGGTCAAAAGGAACTTGAATTGACTGATCTGTTTTTAGACGACCACCTTTGATTGAAATAATAATTGGTAAGTGAGTTAGAGCACAAAGATATGTCAAGGCGGCTCTCTCGAGCAGGAGGTTTTGCTATACGTGTTGCTTCACCAGTGTTCAAGATAGTCAAGTTGAAATCGTCCCATTAATCATAGAAAATACCAACTCTATTGTCATCGTATGATTCGCCTCAGCCAGTACCGTGTGAGTTCATATCGCCCAGTATTAGAACTGGAGATGAAAGGAGATTAACTGAACTCCAAAGCTGACGGCGGTTTATGGAAGTCCTTGCGCATTCGATATAATTGACGTAGAACGTCAACCAAATGTCAATCTTCGAGAACACTCGGCACGACGATAGTTGTGGGGCAACATGAAATATAGAATATTCAGTTTTGTGACTCTAAACCATCAAGTTTCAACGTTTGAACTGTTTTTGTTATCTCATGCGTGAGTTTTGCGCAGGAGAGCTCAGTGAATGAGACAAGCACCTGCTTCTTTAAAAAAATAAATTCTTTTACTATCGCAGTAACAACTCTCAACTCTCTGTATCACGTAGTTTGCTCATCAGATGGCACTGGTTAGTGATACATCTGTTTGTCTCTGTACAAACACTAGATTAAATCTCGAGAACCCTCGAATCACTGTTTTCCGGGGGGCAAAAAAAAAAGTCACGCAAAACCTTAATGAAGTACAACAGCGATTTAACGACCATCCAACCAGCTTCCCCCGAAATACTGTGCAGCTAGTTTGTACCCGACAAACGATAATCGCATCTAAAGCACACCAGCCGAAGCCGCCCCTCCGACTGTGCGGGGCAGATCAGAACCAGGCAGGGAGTGTGAAAATGAGCAGATTTCGTGTGCACTGGCAAACAACAACGGCACGAGAAAAAAAAAGAAACCCGCGCAAATTCCCCGGCATCATTAATGCGAATGCAGCTGCTGAGCTGCAGCATGCACTGGAATAAAGCTTGAACTATTCCACTTTCCCATCGAGCCAGAGTTGAAACTCGTTGAATATTGTGCCTGGCGTTCGCTCGCACCATCATCCTGCCGCCAATGCAAACACACAAGTACCTACTTTATAGTTTTATAAATAATTTCAAATTAAATTTACTCGAGAGGATTTAATTTAATTTCTGGGCCAGGAGAGTTTTCGCCCGGTTTTGTTGTCGCTGTTTTTGGGAAAGTTGTGGGTGGGGGAAGGAGTTTGTAGTACAAGTGTAAATTAAGCAAAATATGGGGAACTTACCGGTAGTCGCCGGAATCGCTCAGCTGCCGGACGGTGATGGGATATTCGGACAGACCGTGGGCTTTGAGCAGCTCCTGCATCCGCACCAGGCCCTCGTTCGTTTCGTAGATGATGGTGAAGGACTTCCAGCCCCAAGCTGCCACCAGGTCCACGTAGGCCTGCAATGAGAGGTGATACGAATGGTTGGTTAGGTTTCTGAAACCAAAAAAAGGATGCGGGCGGGAGTTCGAATCCATAGCGTAACTTGCCATCGATGTTGACAAAAGTTCTTTCCACGAGCATCGCTCCAGGAAATCCCATTTAAAGAACCAAACGACATTCCGACGGTGGTAGTTTTGCTTTGCTGATAGGTACCTACAACTTTCGAGCTCCTCCTCGTTGTAACTAAAAGTAGGTCAACAAATAGTAAAACTGTCTTGATGTCGACTTTCCTCATTCCAAGGCGCACTAGCAGAAGGCAGAAGAAAACATTCTTGTAACTATCTTCTCGAGTGGATGCATTTCCGCCTACCTCGCTAGCTATACATACGTTGTTAGCCGATGTACCGCAAATGAAGCTGTTGGGACAGTTTTGCAATCAATGGTTGAGGTGAAGGAAATTGCCATCCGTGCGGAAAACAATGCATAGCACCTTCTTGCTTCCTATCCACAGTAATAGATCTTCCCGGAAGGAACCCAACTAGCTGAGAAATATATGAGCAAACAGATATAACAGATATACTGCCTTTCTAAAACCCTCCTCTCTGCCGTTAGGCGAAGTACCCAAGGAGGCAGCCAGGAACGGAAAAAAACTATAAATTCAATTATAGATATCCTCTTGGCAATATAATCTATAACTTTCGATGGCGGTTTCGGTTCCTGGCTAGTAGGATTCGTCGACGAGCTGAGAATTTCTCCGCATCGTACGTAGAGGTATTCCCTTCCTCCTATGGCTTTGGAATCGTTTATAGGTCACCACCCGCTCCGATGACGGTAAGCCACTCTAGCTCAAGAGTAAGCATCTAGCATTACTGTGTTTGTGTGTCGGAGCCGAGTGATTTATGCGCTAGCATCGGGAATTTTGTATCGATTGAACTGAACTGGAGTTATATTGAGGAAATATTGAGATGCGGTTCCTACTCGGTTATAATCTCCGATGTTCCGAGGGTGAAACAAGAACTCCACCGAACGAGAGCGTGATTGATTCGAACCGTCGTCGGTAGAAGGAATGCTGCCGCGCTAGTGCTAGTTCGAGAGCATCCGGATTTGAAAGGATTTACGTATCACTGAACATGATTTTGCAGCTGGTGCCGGTGCTTGTTCAACATTTCCACTTACATTGATTTCTATTCAAGTTTGAGATGGATTCAGCTGGAGGGCTTCTGCTGCTGGCGAATAGTGCTTCTCCGAGATGGAGGGAGACTTGTTGAGAAATGGATATTCACGGTAAAATTGGTGCTGTTAGTTTTTTTTTTTTTTGGTATCTGACATTACTTTCATTGTTTTGGTTTTCAAATATTTCATTTTCAATTGGTTAATTTTTGAGCCGGTGTTCAAGATCAACTGATTAATTGAATTAATTTTCGATTTAAATTTATATTTTTCAATATTCCATTGCTCAATTTTCAATAAGTAAATTTTAATTTGATACATTTTCAGTAAGTTCTACCACAGACAAACAGACGTAACACTTCATTGTGTATCTTCGTTCACGCATTTAACGGTTGATTTGAATATTATCAGTTCCGCGAACTACTCGCCGCAGCGCTGGCATCGGATCACTTTGACGTTTCTATACATTCTATAGAACTTTTATGCAATATTGTTTGCGAGTTAGCAATCTTGTTTTCCGCGAGAAGCCAGAGAGATGTCGTTACTGAGGTCCTATGTTTTGAGATACTATGTTTTCAAGAAAACTTTTTCAAAGAGTTACGTCTATTTGTCTGTGGTTCTACATTGAAAATATTCAATCGGTCAATCTTAAATCAATATTTTTTTTAGTATGTTAGTTATCAATTGGTCAGATATCCAACGATCAATTCTCTATCGGTCAATTTCATATTACAGCAGTTACAGGCAAAATAGCGAAAAAAAATGACCTTCTCCGGTTTGTATGGAACTTTAAGGAATGGTTTGTAATGGTCAATGATTCACATTTTTTACTAAAATGCCGTTGGTCCCTGGTACATGATTTGACGGGTCGATAGATAGGGTCCAGGTGCGTGAGCTGCCTGATTTTCTGATTTTCTGTTTTGCTGTTTTTTATGATTTTCTGGTTTTTAGTTTCTCGAATTTTCTTATTTTCTGATTTTCGGATTTTCTGTTTTTCTGTTTTTTTTTTGATTTTCGTAATTTTCTGGTTGTATGGTTTTCAGATTTTTTGATTTCATGATTTTCAGAATTTCTGATTTACTGATTTTCTTATGTTCTGATTTAATTATGTTCTGAACATCAGATTTTCTGATTTTCCAAATGTCTTATTCTCTGATTTTCTGATTTTTTGATTTTTCGATTTTTCGATTTTATATTTTTTTGATTTTCTGATTTTCGAATTTTCTGATTTTAGAATTTTCTTATTTTCTGTTTTCTGATATTCTGAATTTCTAAATTTTTTATTTTCAGATTTTCTGATATTCTGTTTTTCTGATTTTCTAATTTTCTGATCTCCTGATTTAATGTAGTTTCTGATTTTAAAATTTTCCGATTCTTAGATTTTTTAATTTTATGATTTTCTGATGTTCTGATTTCCTTATTTTATGATTCCCTGATTAAATGATTTTCTGATTTCTTATTTTCTGAATTTCTGCTGGTTTGATGTTCTGGTTATCATTTTTTGTTTATTAATTTATTTGATAAGCCTCAACCTAATTAACTTTACAGAGCCGAGGATTCTTGTTCACTATACAATACATCTTAAAACTATAGTATAGTAAGGTACAACACAATGAGCTACCTTCCTGGCGTCGGTATCATTGGTACTTAGTGCGGAAAACAAGATCAACGGAAAACTTTCAAATTTACTAACATTAAGATAAGTCAACTTCTAGCTGCACAATTTTGAAATTCTGAAATTTTGATTTTCTGACTGTATGATTTTCTGATTTGATTTTTCAAATTAATTAATTTACTGATGTTCTGAATTATTCACATCGTCAGGCCATTTTCCACAGAGATAGGTCCACCGTTGTATAATTGGCAATGCACCCGTGTACTGAATGGGAATTGTGGGTTCGAATCCCACCGGTGCCCTTAGATTTTTCCGCAAATTTTCTCACACGCACGTCTCTTGCCGATGATATGTGCTAACCTCTCAGTATCTTCTAACTGTCGCATATAACAGAGATGGCGCTAATAATTTGCTTACGATGCATATTTAGGTAAAAAAAAGTGAACCACAGCCTAAAGAAATCGTCGTTCACTTATTTCCTTGAAATTATTGTTAAACAAGCTACAATTGAAAATGATTTTTCGCCAAACAGTTTAACCCGCCTTACTACGAGTCGCCAAAGAGCCAAAACAGCTTACGTGAGATCAATTCTCGAATATTGCAGTGTGATTTGGGCTCCATACCATGAAACTTATATAAATCGTATAGAATCGGTTCACAAACAGGTTTTGTTATTTGCTCTTAGGAAACTAGGCTGGACCTCTTTCCCCCTTCCTTCTTATGTATCCCGTTGCATGTTGATTAACATTGAAACAGTTAAGAAACGAAAAGAAATTTCTTTGATATTGTTAATGATATTATCTCACAACGCGTAAATACAGAAAAAAATATTAGCAGGATTAAATTTTTTACGTTCCATCACGCATGTTAAGAACTCGAAGTGTATTTCAACTGTCACCTCACAGAACGAATTATGGTAAAAATGGACCAATCAATAGAATAATGATAGTGTATAAGTGATGTTGAGTACTTGGCACTGATGAAGTCTGCCAGTAGTAGACGAAATACGCGTATCTGTCAAAAGATAAGCAATTATAAGGAAATAAACCAACCCACTCAAAGCTCTTCATAAAGGAATTCCGTTTAGAGGTTCGAAAAATTTAAAGGAGTGTATAATAATTATTGTGAGCGTATAGATCTAACTATGTCTAAAGATACAGTAAGGAGAACCCTAACTGCTAGGATTTCATCTCGTTGAGTTTAAAACAATTTTTATTTCTTAGATATTTGTATATGTAGTCTACATTTATTGAAAATTTCAAATAAAACGTATGTTGAAAAAAATATATATAAGGCAACAGCACTATTCTAAAAGGGTCTACACTGATTGACGTCAAATTAACAAATTATTAACGAAACTAAGTGTATGCGTTACTTCTGATAGATGTCACCATTGGAACAGCAGTGACATCTAATGGAAAATTAAATTAACTTTAAAGGTGATCTGATTTTCTTATGTTCTGAATTTCTGATTTTCTGTTTCTGATTTTCCAATGATCTGATTTTATGATTTTCTATTTTTATGAATCCTGATGAATGTGGGCGTCTTAGTGGAATACCTGTATAATGAGAGAGAGAAGGATTAGTAATTTCCATTTAATACCACTACCTAATTTGCTTATTCTTGACAGATACACGTATTCGTCTACAATGTGCAGACTTTGTAAATATATTTTGCAGACTGCACATTGTAGACGAAATACGCGTATGAGTCAAGGATAAGCAAATAAGGTAGTGGAATTAAATGGAAATTACTAATCCTTCTCTCTCTCTCATTATATTTTTATGATTTTTCTATGTAACGTATTTTTTGATTTTTAATTTTTTTGACGTACGTCTGTGATTTCTCTATGGGGGTACACACTTTGTGAAAACCGAAAATGGAACTTGTAACAACATTATGAAAGAGTTTGAACGTTAATTGCTCAACTGTCCCTGGACCAATTTCAATAAATTTATCACCAATCAATCAGATTTATTTCTACGCACGTTAAATTTAAAACTTTATCATTTTTCAAAATGTCATTATTAAAAATTGCATAATGTGCAACTGTTGATTTCATAATTAAAAACAATCACCGATTGCCTGCGAAAAGCGATTTCCCTAACACAGATTTCAAAGTTGAATTCCATCCGGTCTCACCAAACGGTGTTTATTCAATCACCGCGTGGTGAGTGGTGGTGTTCTCCAGTACACAACGAAAGGCTGCCTGCAAGCAGCGAGCTGCATCCCAGCATTTATAGAAGGAGGAAGAAGCCGCACCGCTATTGATCGGAATCAGTAGCTCTTCGTGAGTAAACAGAGAGAACCCCGCTCAAATTCCTATTCCTACACAAAACACAAGCTCCTGCTGCAGTTAACAAATAAGGTAGATGTACCAGTTATGGCTATGCGTTCCTATTGTGGTGTGTTCCAATTATGGCCTATGTGAATTCCATGGCCATAACTGGTACACCTGCCCTAATATTTATTATTTAAGAACACGGAGTCCTACGTCACCATTGCGTACAACCCCATAGGGCTGTCCCTTGTAATTTTTATTTAATTTATTTTCTGATGTTCTGTGTTACCGATTTACATCATTGAAGATGTTCTGATTTTCAGATTTTCTGATTTTCTGATTTTTTTATTTTCCCAGTCGGCGCCTTCGGGATGTTCTGAGGCATAACATCTCTGATTAGGGAAGTAACGCCATTGGTCCCCGGTTTCCATGTGTTGATGGGTCGATAGTTAGGGTCCAGGTGTGGGAGGTGCCTCCCTGGCGACGGTAGCATTGGTGCTCAGCACGGAAAGCAAATCAAGGAAAAAAAAAACGTTTTTGATTTTCTTTGTTCTGAATTTTAGATTCTTTGATATTCTGAATTCTGATTTTATTATTTTCTGATTTTATGGTTTACTGGTATACTGATTTTCTGATATTTGGACGTTCTGTTTTTTCATGTTCGGATGTACTCATGTTTGAAGTTCATATTTTTTAATATTTTATTTTTTTGTCGAATTTCTGATTCTCTGATTTTAAAATTTTCTGATTATCTGATTTTCTGATTTTCTAATTAATTGATTTAATGTTTCTCTGCTTTTTAAGGATTCGAACTTTTTTCTTTCATGGTTTTATTTGTCTCTGTTAATCAGATGTTCTGACTTTCTGTATTTTTCTGTCTCTGTTAGTTAACCCTCCGTTACTCGCGCTGTTGTACTTTGTACAGCACACATAAGTTTTCCATTGCCATTTTGTTGCTGAGTTACCAATTGATCTGAAACCAACGAGTATTCCTCAAAAAACTTGTTTTGATCTAAACAAGCTAAACTTTCATTACAGTAAACACCTAAAAAATGCGGATAATAGTGAAAATGTAAATGGAAACAACGTAAACTGTGACCATACTACGTGGGATTTGACTTAATTGATTACAACATGAAATATATCGAGATCCTGCCCAGATAGAAAGTTACTGTCTCCAACCAAGTTGTTCAGGAGATCAAAGCCTTGTTACTGATGCTCAATAGCTCAGAATTTGCTCACTACGTGACGCTAGTATACACGTGAAATTCTCATATAAAATATCTCGAGTTCTCAACCAGATAGAAAGGTACTGTCTTCGGCACAGTTGTTCAGAAGATCAAGGCCTTTTCGCAGGTGGACAGTAGTTCAGAGTTTTCTCACTTCACGGCGCTACTATACATGTGAAATTCTCGCATATAAAATATCTCTAGATCCAGATAGAAAGTAAATGTATTCGGCATAGTTTTTCAGGAAGTCAAGATCTTTTTGTTGGGTGACAATAGCTCAGAATTTTCTCACTATGCGGCGCTAGTATATATGTGCCTTTCGCGCATATTCAGCTCAAGATCTTGATCAGCTAGAAAGTTGCTGTCTTCGGCAAAGTTGTTTAGGGGGTCAAAACTTTTTGGCTGGTAGACAGTAGTTAAGAATTTTCTCATCTCGTGGCAAATTTTTCGTTGAGATCCAGCAAAATAAAATACCGAGCTGCTCGGTGGTGCCCATTTTGGCAAAAAAAATCTAAGTGTGCAGGTACATCCAAAGTCATAAAGAAAAAGCCTGGTAATATGAAATTATCATCTCTTTCATTATACCGTTATTCCTACGCTGCTTGGAGTGTGACGTCGAATTTATGGTTACATACACCTTATCCTAAATCTAAACGAGAAGAATCTACTCAGTTCCTCTAAAATGTGTAATGTAATGTAAAATGTATAAAATATATACACAAGAGTTAGCCAGTCGAGCCATAGGACTATCTCAGTCGTGAGATTGTTTTACTCAGTTGTCTGGAGAAATTTACAAAATCGTAGTTCACTCAGCGCGATCATAAGCTTAAATACACCCCCAAAATACGTGCAAATGTGTTTTGTTCAAAGCTCTCTCATTTTACGTCCAATTTTTGATCTCCTTAGGTTATTTGAATGCTATGAATGGTATAGCATAAGGCTTCTACCACTAAATTTTTTTTTCAACTCAATTCTTCAGAGTAAATTTTGAAAAATAGTGTAACTTTGGGTGAACCTTTGGTATACAAAATTTGAAAATTATATTGAGCAATTTGCCTCTTCGTATTTCAATTCAAAATCTTTCAAATGTTCTGAAAAAAAAAACGAAAATTGGACGTAAAATGACAAAGATATGAACATAACACTCTTGCATGTTTTTTGGGGGCGTCCTTAAGCTTATAATCGGGAGTGTACGGTTTTATAATTTCTCCATTCAACTGAGCAAAAGTGCCTCAATCTCTGAGTTAGTCTCGTTGTCCGTGCTCACGTAAATACAGGGATTTTTTTTGTTCTAGACCCCATCGATAAGACATTTTAAAATTTGCCTAAAATCAAAGACAACAAATCAAGAAGACTGGCAACTCTTCCATTTCCTCATACGAACGCTAAGAGACAGGTACAATCGCGTCATCTGCCGCTCAAAGGTAAATGCTTCGAACGAATTTGATAGCAAAGATTACATCCTCAGACGAAGGGTTTGTGTATTTGCTCATTTTTCTATGCGTTGCTTCCACCTTCACTCAAGCACAGCGCTAGTCTATCTGTCGCTTGAATTTTGGCAAAGTTGCCAGTCTTCTTGATTTGCTGTCTTCGCTTAAATGAAAAGGAGACACTAAACATTCATTTGGTGGAAGTTTCAGCCATATTGATTTTTTGAGATAATGTTTTCCATATGAAATATGTGTGACATTTAATTTATCAGAGGTATACAAGTGGAACGACTCACCCCAATTTATGTATCTACAAATCTTCATGAAAATCTTCACCAGTAATAGAAATCCAAAATATATTTGTTTTATCCCACTTAGGCTGATGTAAACTTTTATTTTATTTTATGGTATTTGATATGCGAGAATCGCCCGCCAAGTTTTGAGAAATTTCTGAACTACTTTTCATCAGTCTTTATCTCCTTAACAGCTTTGCCAAAAACAGTAAATTTCTAGTTATTCAGGATCTCGAGATATTATATATGCGAAGATTTCACGTATATCCTAGCGCCGCGTAGTGAGAAAATTCTGTACTGTCGACCAACGAAAAAGTTTTGATCTCCTGGACAACTTTGCCGATGACAGTTTAGCAGGTCTCGAAATATATCTAATGCGAGAATTGCACAAGCGCAATGATGTGAAAAAAAAAATGAATTTCTGTACACCAGCCAAAAGGCCCCCTTCGGTTGGCCCCCTGAACAACTATGCCCAAGACAGTAACATTCTACTTGGTCAGGATCTCGTGATATTTTATATGTGAATATTTCACGTGTATACTAGCGCCGCTTAGGAAATTCTCAACTATTGTACACCAAGCAATAGGCTCTGACCTCCTGAACAACTTTGCCGAAGACAGTAACTTTCTATCTGGTCAGGATCTCGAAACAAACCACATGCGAGAATTTCAAGTGTATACTAGCGCTACGTAGTGAGAAAATTTTTAACTATTTTTCACTAGCGAAAAAGTTATGACCTCTTGAACAACTTTGCGACGACAGTAACTTTCTATCTCTATCAGAATCTCGAGATATTTTACATGCGAGAATTTCGCGTGTATACTAACGCCACGTAGTGTGAAAATTTTGAACTACTTTTCACCATGCAATAGGCATTGACTTAATGAACAACTTTTTCGAAGACAAATTTTTTTTACCTGTTCAGGATCTCGAACTATAGCATACGCAAGAATTGTACACGATTACTAGCACCACGTGCTGAGAAAATTCTTGGCTACTGTCCAGCAGCCAAAAAGTCTTGACCCCCTGAACAAGTTTTCCAAAAAGGGTAACTTTCTATTTGCTCAGGATCTCGAGCTATTGTATATGCGAGAATTTCATGTGTATACTAGCACCACGTAGTGAGAAAATTCTGAACAACTGTCCACCAACGAAAAGATCTTGACTTCCTGAACAACTTTGCCAAAGACATTTACTCTCTATCTGGTCAGGATGTATCACATGCGAGAACTTTACATGTATACGAGCGCTACCTAGTGAGAAGATTCTGAACTACTGTTCATCATCAAAAAGTTTATGATCTCCTGAATAGCTTTGCCGAAGACAGTAACTTTCTATCTGGTCAGAATCTCGAGATATTAAATATGAGAATTTCACGTGTACACTAGTGTCGCGTGCTGAGAAAATTTTGAACTACTTTCCACCTGCGAAAAGGCCTTGACCTGCTGAACAACTATGCCGAAGACAGTACCTTTCTATCTGGTTGGGAACTCGAGCTATTGTATATGCGAAAATTGCACGCGTATACTAGCACCACGTAGTGAGAACTTTCTGAACTACTGTCCACCAGCAAAAAGGTTATGATCTCTAGAACAACTTTGCCCAAGACAGTAATTTTCTATCTGGTTAGGATCTCGAGATTTTCCATGTTGTAACCAATTAAGTCAAATCCCACGTAGTACGGGCATCGTTTACGCGGTTTCCAGTCACATTTTCTTTATTATCCGCATTGTTTGGGGGTAAAATGTGATAAAAGTGTAGATTGTTGAGTTAAAAACAAGTTTTTTAAGGAATACCCGTTGGTTTCATATCGATTGGTAGCTCGGCTGCAAAATGGCAATGGAAAACTCACACTGTTGTACAAAGAACAACGCGCGAGTACTCGTGCTACAAAAGTTGGCGCGAGTTACTGGAGGGTTAACTTATGATTTTCTGATTAACTGAATTTGATTTTTTTTAACTTTGTGATATTCTGATTATCTGTTTCTCTGGTTTTCTGAATATAAGATTTTGGGATTTTCTTAAATTATGATTTTATGGTTTGATAATTTTATGATTTTATAAAATTTTGATTTTTAAATTTTCAAATTTAATGAATAAGATCTGCAAATTAAATATTTTTTTATGATTCTACGATTGTCTGAATTTAAGATTTTGTGATTCTCTGATTTCCTTTTTTTGTGATTTTCTCGTTTTCATATTTTTGTTTTATTGATTTTCTTATTTAGTTGCTTTGTGATTTCCTGTTTTTCAGATTTCCTGATTTTCTGATTTTTTTATTGTGATTTTTTATTATTTTCTAATTTAATGTTTTTTTCTGACTGAAAATCAGACTCAGATGTTCTGAATTTTTGGTTTTCTTATTTTAATTTCTGAATTTGATTTTCAAATTTTTAATTTTTCATTACAATTTTTTGATTTTGCTTTTAACGATTTTCCGATTTTCTGACTTTCTGATTTTCTGATTTTCTTATCTACAAATTCTGATATTCTGGATCCCGAATTTAGGGATTTTCCGATATTCTTTTTTTCTGATTTTTTTAATTTTCTGATTGCCGGATTTTATGTTTTTTGTTTTTCTGATTTTATTATTTTCTGAACCCGATTTTTTTTTTATTTTCTTATTTTCTGATTTTCTTATTTTATGATTTCCTGATTTTATATAGTTTCTGATTTTATAATTTTTGATTTTAGATTTTCGGATTTTAGATCTTTTGATTTAATCATAATCTGCTTTTCTGATTTTAATATTTTTCGATTTTAGGTTTTTTTTATTTTCTTATTTTCTGATTTACGGTTTTTCTAATTTTCTCATTTTATAATTTCCTGATTTTCTCATACTCTGAATTTCAGATTTTAATTTTCTGATTTTCTGATTTTCTGATTTTCTGATTTTATGATTTTCTGATTTTCTGATTTTCTGATTTTCTGATTTTCTGATTTTCTGATTTTCTGATTTTCTGATCTTCTGATTTTCTGATTATCTGATTTTAAATTTTTTTTATATTCTGAATTTCTAATTTTCTGATTTTCTGATATTTTGCTTTTCAGATTTTCTTATTTACTGATCTCCTGATTTTATGTTGTTTCTGATTTTAAAATTTTCCTATTTTAAGATTTTCGGATTTTCTCAGTTTTTGATGTTCTGATTATATTTTCGTTCCTTTATTTAACGTCAGCCTCTGTTCCGCAATCTAGTGCCAATCACCGACGGACATCGATTGCTATCCATTGTCGGCAATTAAATGTGCAGGAAGGCAGCTTCCTCAACTGCATAGGATATCGCACCCATTCAAACACACATGGGCCGTGACCAATGGCTTTACTTCCCTTTCGAATGAAGACGTGACCAGAGATTTTTATGCCTCAGAAAAATCCCACCGACCTCGGCAGAGATTGAACCTAAACCCATTGGGGTGAGAAAACAGTCACGCTTATCACTAAACCACCAACATCGGCATATTCTGATGTTATGATTATCCGTATTTCTGATTTTCTGATTTTCTGTTTTTCTGGATTTATTATTTTCTGATTTTTGGATTTTCTTATTTTCTGATTTTCTGATTTCCCGATTTTTTTTATTTTATTATGCTAAGAATTTCTGATTCAGACGAAACTAGAATACTGGCGACAACGTTCTGATGAGACAACGAAACCTTATCCCCAAGCTCCTCCTCTGATCCTATCCTTCGACAATGTACCTCTCTAACCTCCAGTAAGCCGCGAGTATTCGGCCCAACTCATACTAGGCATAGAATTAAGTGAATTTTGCTACAAACAAAGAACAATGAAATATCAGCTCCGTAAAGCTAACGCGATTGAGCCTTCCAAATACACGAACTAGTTTAAAAGAAAGAATAACTGATTTTCTGATTTTCTGCTTTCTGATTTTCTGATTTTCTGATTTTCTGATTTTCTGATTTTCTGATTTTCTGATTTTCTGATTCTCTGATTTTCTGATTTTATGATTTTCTGATTTTCTGATTTTCTGATTTTCTGATTTTCTGATTTTCTGATTTTCTGATTTTCTGATTTTCTGATTTTCTGATTTTCTGATTTTCTGATTTTCTGATTTTCTGATTTTCTGATTTTCTGATTTTCTGATTTTCTGATTTTCTGATTTTCTGATTTTCTGATTTTCTGATTTTCTGATTTTCTGATTTTCTGATTTTCTGATTTTCTGATTTTCTGATTTTCTGATTTTCTGATTTTCTGATTTTCTGATTTTCTGATTTTCTGATTTTCTGATTTTCTGATTTTCTGATTTTCTGATTTTCTGATTTTCTGATTTTCTGATTTTCTGATTTTCTGATTTTCTGATTTTCTGATTTTCTGATTTTCTGATTTTCTGGTTTTCTGATTTTCTGATTTTCTGATTTTCTGATTTTCTGATTTTCTGATTTTCTGATTTTCTGATTTTCTGATTTTCTGATTTTCTGATTTTCTGATTTTCTGATTTTCTGATTTTCTGATTTTCTGATTTTCTGATTTTCTGATTTTCTGATTTTCTGATTTTCTGATTTTCTGATTTTCTGATTTTCTGATTTTCTGATTTTCTGATTTTCTGATTTTCTGATTTTCTGATTTTCTGATTTTCTGATTTTCTGATTTTCTGATTTTCTGATTTTCTGATTTTCTGATTTTCTGATTTTCTGATTTTCTGAATTTCTGATTTTCTGATATTCTGATATTCTGATTTTCTGATTTTCTGATTTTCTGATTTTCTGATTTTCTGATTTTCTGATATTCTGATTTCCTGATTTTCTGATATTCTGATTTTCGGATTTTTTTATTTAATAATTTTCCGAATTTCTGATTAACTGATTCTCTGATTTTCTTATTTTCCGTATTTTTGATTCTCCAATTTTCTGATTTTCAGATTTTCGAGTTTTCGGATTTTCTGATTTTCTAATTTATGGTTTTAAGGTTTTTCCGATTTTCTGCTGGTTTGATGCTCTGGATATCTGATTTACTTATTTTCTTTTAAATCGAAATTTCAGATTTTTCTATTTTTTTTTTTCTATTTTTCTATTTAAAATTTGCTAAATTTGTGATATTAGGATTGTCTGATTTTCTGATTTTCATATTGTTTGATTTTTACTTATTTTATCTCTTTTAAATCTTACTTTCAGATTTCGAAATGTATTATGTTACGGTTTTCTGAGTTTCAGATTTTCTTATTTTCTAATTTTATTGATTTTTTTATATATTGATTTTTTTTAATTACTGAATTTAATGTTTTTTATTATCTTGTTTAGCCTATTTTTCTTATTTTCTGATATTATGAATTGCTGAATTTATTTTTATCTGATATTCAGATTTTCTTATGTTCTGATTTTCATTTTTTTTATTTTGTTTAGCTTAATCCGTGGAATTTTAGATTTTCTGATTTATTGATTTTCAAATTTTCATATTTCGGATTTATCAAAGTCCTGATTGTTTGATTTTTTTTATTATTGTTTTTCAGGATTAATTTTTAATTTAAATCTTTTGGAACTTCGTTTTTGGAATTAGTAGCTTGTAAAGTAGAAGGAAAGTCCTTCTGCAGTGCCCCCTTAAATGTCTACGTAATTAATGAACAGCTCCTTAGTGGTTTCATAAATTTTATTTCTTAGATTATATTTTTTCATTAAGTTTCTGTATTTGATTTTAGTTTACGTTCTGATTTACTGAATTTCTGATCTACTGGTTCAATAATTCAACATAAAATTTTATTGTAACAGAAAATTCACAGTGAAATTTATGGTAATTTCGTTGTTTATTATGATTTCTTTTTGTTTCGGGTAGTTTCTTTAAAAAAATAAGTTTTCTTTAAAAAAAAATAATATGCTTTATCAGTTATCTTGGTCTTTTCGGCTGTGATTTTTTTGGTTTTTAATTCTTTGAATCTTTTACAGTTTTATGGCTGTTGTTTTCTACCCTTTCTTAAAGGTTTTTTGTATTCAATTTTATTTCAATATCTGTTTACTGTTTGCCATTAAAGAGATTTGTTTCCTAATTCTTTTGGCAGTGGTTTATGTGGATCTTTTTTCACTTAACTAATTGTATTTCCTACATTCTGTGTCCTGTTTGTTTTGGTTTATTTCCTGCAATCTGATTACTGTTTTAATTTGTTTTTTGTTTTTATTTTTTTTGTAGTCTCAGAGCGCAATTTTGAATCATCTTTTTTCAGTATTGTAATTTTTTATTTACCTCATAGATTTTCGTTTAAGCTGTTTCTGTTTTCAATTAAGTACCTATTAGTTGCTGTTGTTATATGTTGTGTTATGTTGTAAGGATCTTTCTTCATACTGCATATTTTACTGTTCTCTGCTTCCAGACTGTTTTCTGATATGTGCATCATGTGTTGTGTGCTGTTTGTATTGCAATATTAAGTGCGCTTGATACACCGCGCGGCCTTCTGGATTGTCCCAACACGCAGCCTTTGCTTTTAGAAGCGAACGACTGTGCCTAACTAAGTGGCCACAATGTTATTCCCCGTAAGGATCGAGCAAACAGGAAGCGAAAAGTGCGGCGCATTCGTTTGGCTTAAACAAAGTTCACGTGAAATTTTGGGGAAATACTTCAACAGGTTGCTTTTATCACATTTCTGTTTAGTCAATTTCTGAGGTTTTTTTTCCAATTTCTATTCCCTATGTAACCTACAATTTCTATCCTTTAGTACTGATTGCTCACATTAGTTTTTTTGTTTTCTGCTTTTTTTGTTATTATTGTTTATAATAATTATGAAATTTGGTATTGAAATTTATTATTTCAATTATGTTTTGCAAATTTTGATTTTATTTTACCAGTTGTTGTTTGTAGTTGTAATTTGTTTTCGTTCCATAATGTTTTACATTCTTTATGTTTCATCATCATCCATTTTCCAGTTTGATTTTTCAAGTCCCAAGTTTAGTTTAGCCTTGTGTCTTATTTCAATATTTGATATACATTTTATAAAATTTCCTCTGTTTGTGTTCTCCATTTCTTTCTTTAATGTCTTAAGGAAATGTGTTTTCATTTTGGTTTACTAAAACAGATTACCTTCCTTCTGTATAGTGTTCTCGATTAGATGTTTTGAATTTTGAATTTTGAATTTCAATTTCTGTTCTCTAGATTCAGTATACAGTTTCTCCATTTCTGTTGTCTGTGTGTGGCAAAAGTTAAACCACTCAGAAAGACCCAACGTTCCCCATAGAAGCACACAAGTCGCTCTTTCCAGCGAATAATCTTATCATGACTTTTGCATTACAACGATTGTCGCAAATGCTAGTCTTCCCTTCTCGATCGATTCGATGCCGTTGCACAAGTCACTTATTGTGCCATAATGGGCTGACATGTAATATCCATTGAACCCCATCGATGATAACCTACCTTCGATAGCGTGCTCGGATGCGGATAGAGGTTCACCAGACAACTTTCACGCCGAAGTCGATAATCCCAGCGTGTTTCCAGGTGTGGGATCTGCAAGAAAATGGAGAAACGGAAAAAAATGCTTAGTCAATCTTTGTGCTGATAGAAATAGCTATATAGTGGAGTATGGTGGAGAAACTCGGAAAGCTAGCGTGTGATAAGCTGTGTCACTTTACCCAGATCCTAGATTGGGTGTTCTTTGTTGAAGATTAAGTGCAGAAACAGGTGAAGGGACATGATACTATCGGTTGGTGGCTTTAGCTTTGCATGACAATGATAGTTTTTCTTCTTCTTCTTCTTTGTATAGAGGCAGACACCGGGACTTTGTTTGAATAATAAAATCACGACAAGTTCACTCACATTGCAGTGCATTGATGTTCGATTCTTTTGATCCAAAATCTAAAACAAACTAAATCTCCCTGCTTGGTCAAATAGTGCAAAAACCGGCGGGCTCTCCAATCAGGACTGAATCCAGTGCATTTTCAAAGTATTTCGTTATCGAGCGATGGTGAAAGCCTTCATCTAAATCCACTAGCCAATTGCAAAACGGTTGCGACTCATTTTTTCACACCCAAACTCAAACTCAATATGAATAATCCAACATCGGTGAGTTTCATTCCATTATTGGGGAGGAGCTCGGTTCCCCTATTCCGATTGCTGGTTGTCAGTCGGTATGTGCGGCAAAAAATGTTTTCCACGTTTGCGGGGTGGATCGAGCTACGCATATTTTCCCATTTGTCTCGTACCTGCGTTCTGCTGCTAATAATGCACATATCAATGAAACTATAATGCCGTGTGACAACAAAGTGACGTAAACGTCACTATGACAAATTTTCGCTTTATTTTGCATTTTCATATTCAGTGCATCAAACAGCACATATTGATATCTAGTTGATGTAGAATTTTGCCACCAAAGCTCACACTAAAGTCTTCTAAGTAAAAGTATGGACGTCTGTCAAAAGTTGTTCCAATCGCACTGCTTTGCTCGATTGGAACAACTATTTTTCAATTTTGTGGTGACAGACGCCGATACTTTTACTAGAGTGCTTAAGCTCAGATTACCCTCTCCCTGTTTTCCATGACTCAAATTTTTCAAATGTTGATTTGGGGTTGTTTATAAACAACGTAAATCTATAAAAAAAAAATGGTGATTTAGTATAAATGACACGACCGCATGGTTGCAGTAGACTGCGTTAAGCTATCCTTTAAATTTGTCGAACCTCTTAATGGAATCCTTTTATGAAGAGCTTTGAGTGGGTTGGTTTATTTCCTTTAAATTCCGTTATAATTGCTTATCTTTTGACAGATACGCGTATTTCGTCTACTACTTGCAGACTTCATCAGTGCCAAGTACTCACCGACCGAATAGTTGCCAAAAGCAACGAAATCAAAAAGGTCTTTCCAATACCTCCAGGCGCGTCCAAAAAGTATATTTCACCACTTTCGTCATTGACAGCCTTCATGATAGTATCGTAGGTATGTTTTTGTTGGTGATTCATGTTTCGCTCAATTCCTCTCGACCGTATTGTTGTTCTCGTTGCATTTCTCGATTGAATGCAACGTGCATTGAACGATTGGGTGGAATTCTGGGTCGTGATGAAAGTACAGCATCGGCAAGTGTATGATCCAAATAAGAGTCATTTTCCAATAATTGTAATCGTTGACATGCTTCACGATAAGTTGCACACAACTGTCCATCGACAGTTCGCAAAGCCTGAAATAATTTTGGTTCACGCACGTTCACTAACAGCAATCTCAAATAGAAGCATTCATCGTTGCTTGCATTGATCACGCCTTTCTTCGGGAAGGGAAGTAAAGCCGTTGGTCCCCGGTTCATGAGTTGATGGGTCGATAAGTAGGGTGCAGGTGTGGGAGCTGCCTTCCTGGCGTCGGTAGCATTGGTTCTCAGCACGGAAAACAAGATCGACGGAAAACAAATCAAGGAAAAAAAAATCGTTGCTTGCTGCATGCACGGTATGAACATAGAGGTAATTCTAAGACTAGAAGGTCCCGAAATAACGTGCTCAACTTTTTGGCTCAGCTTTGGTACTCTCTTCGGTCCCAAGCTAATCGATTCACACCTCGAAACATAGGAAAAACCAATAACCCCTCATTTTATCTGTCAAACTTTCATAGCGAATCAAAACAAACATTGTGTAGTACTAGAATTTCGACTAGAATGGGATGCGTTAATCGTTTGCTTGGGACCAATAGGCTAGTCAAGTAGTGAGCCAATTTAAAATCGTTACTTTCGTATTGATTGTTGGTATAAATGCGTCCTAAAGCATCCGTTGAAAATATATTGGGGTGACCCTCGACAGGAGTTCCTTGTTTGCGCCGTTGAAACGTTTTCATAGATTGATTCCAAGTATAGTAGCGTAGTACTTCAGCATAGAGTAGTGTTCGGGCAAATGGATCAGTTTTACATATACTAACGAAACTTGTCAATGGTCGAGCTGCTCTTTCCGTTGCGTTACGCGCTGTGAAATACACACGTTGACCATTTTCGAGATCAATGGCCAAATGAACTACAGTCTGATGTCTTTCGTGGATTTCAAATGAGAAAAGTCTCTAAATCGCCTCATTACTACTAACATAACGCCCCATTTGGTATTGTGTCACTTCGTCGTTCGTATTCTCCGCAGCCACACCGAAAATAGCCATATCTCTTCCCTTATTGGCATATTTACAGATATATTTGATGGATTTCACAGAATTACAATATTCTACGTTGATGTGTGCTTCGAATGTTTTGGATAATAATGGTGAATATGACACTATCCAATGATTGTCAACCTCGATGTTCTGACGGTTTACCTTCACAATCGCTGTTTTCCCATTGTCATCAATTCATCGCCGACGGTACAGCGGATCAGCGTTGCCAGAATGTTTTTAAGCTTATCGGTATCAAAGGTTTAAAAAAATCGGTATTTATCGGTATTATTAATTTTATATTTTTGCCGTTCGCGAAAATTTTAACTTTTGGACTATGATCGGAAAATTCTGGAAGAAAACTCCGGGGAATGTTTGAGTAAGCTTCTGGAGGAAGCTGAAATCAACATCCAGAGAAAGAAGCTCTCCTGGAGGAAATATGAGGAAAGTTCTGAGAGAAGTCGGAAAACATTCCGCGGAACTTCCAATTGAGAAACTTCTGGCCAAAATTTAAAGAAACTTTCACAATAAAATCAGATTTCATATTCAAAGGAAGGCAGAGGAGTTTCGGAAATCTGAAATAAATTCCAGCAGTAGCCATTTCTCGGAAAAACCTTCCAATAGAAGTCATAAAAAAAAAACAACTGGACAAAATTCCAGAACTAGACGAAAGAAATTTCTGCGAGAAGTTTAATTGAACTTCCTGGAGAAGACGGAAGAAACTTCTTCGAGACACTGGCAGAAACTTCCTAAGGTAGATTAGGAAAAAAAAAAAAAATTCTGGAGGAAGTCGAAAGAAACAAGGACATAACTCCGGATGAAAGAGCTCTTGGGGGATGTTCTAATGATCCAGAAAATTTTCCAAATGGTCATAAAACATCCCTGAAGACCCCGCAATGTCCCTGAAGTTTTTGGAACATTTCTGAAATGTAGTTAGAAATATTCCATATTTCCTCGGAATTCCTGAAAAGTTCTTGTAATTTTCCTAAGGCTGTTTTGGAGTAGTAGACTACCGGAATATCTCTAAAAAACTTTGAAGGTCTCTAGACTTTCTTGAAGATTAAGAAATTTCTTAGGCACTCTCGCAATTTTCTTGAATTTATTGTAACATCAGCATTGAAGTTCACTGATCTTCCCGATTTTTTCTTATTTTTAAAAGTTATCGACACTGCCATAAATAAGCACGGAACTTCCCATAAAATGTTCTCACAATGTGCTAATGTTCATGTAACTTACGTTTCTTAAATTTGCATGTGCCCCCCGGAACCCCTGCTAAAGTTTTCGGGAATTGTCTGAGTTTCTCGGAACTCTTTTAAAATTTCAACGATTTCCTTTAAATTTAATAATCTGTCCTGATGTTCTCGGAGCTTCCTAAAGTTCTCTCAATTCTCATGAAACTACACTGTCCTGAAAATCTTTACATTTTACAGAAGTTCTTTGAACTTGTGAAGTATCCAAAATATGTATGATGTTTCCTTAAGTTCACTGGAGTTCGCTGGACTTTCCTAAAATTTCCGGGTTTTGAATTTTAACACAAGTTATTGAAACATTCCTCTGGGCTACAAATGGTGAGTCGACAAACTGGAAGGAGTGTTGTCCCAACAGCTCTGGTCCTCACAAGTTCCTACCTCACGCTTCCACGGGTCAGCCGATGACAAAGACCGCCAGCAAAAGATGCTGGTAGCGTAGCCTGGGCAATGTCACCACGATAAAAACATGGATCCGGATCGTGGTGATAGCAAAGTGAGGAGGTGCGACCCTCGAGCGTCTGTTCACCATGGAGGTGCGGCTCAAACAGCGTCTGTATCGGAGCGAGCGGCTGAATAAGAAATGCTGCATCACGTCAGCTACACCTAAGGTGGCAGCCCCACCAACATGATGTAGGTATCGCGACCCCGGTAAGGTAGCATACTGAAACCCCCAACATTACTCAGAAAAACGAAGAAAGAGAAAACAACGAACGGAATTTTCGGCAACCGACCCGGCAACGAAATAAGGACAATGAATGGAAACTCGGTACTTGGAATGTCAGAACCTTAAATGAACCTGGACGAGCGGGCCTTTTGGCTCGTGAACTGCAAAAAGTGAATGTGAGCGTAGCTGCTATTCAGGAAGTACGGTGGCCTAGATCCGGAGAACGTGAATTCCGGGCGGTGGATCCCATCGCCAACACTTCCTTCAAGTATCATATCTATCACAGCGGTGGCGATAGGGCAGAACATGGAGTAGGGTTCATAGTGATCGGGAAGCAGATGAAGCGTGTTATGCGGTGGAGACCGGTAAGCGACCGCATCTGTGTATTAAGGATTCGGGGCAAATTCTTCAACTACAGCCTGATCAACATCTATGCGCCAACCAACGATAAATCCGATGACGTGAAGGACGCGTTTTATGACAGTCTCGATAAAACTTATGATGAGTGCCCAAAACACGACGTGAAGATTGTAATCGGAGATGCAAATGCGCAGGTCGGGAGGGAAGATTTCTTTCGTCCAATCATTGGTACAGAGAGCCTACATACAGTAACCAATGATAACGGCCTGAAACTGATAAACTTCGCCGCTGCTAGAGGTATGGCCATCAGTAGCACGCAAGAATATCCGAAAGCACACCTGGAGACACCCAAATGGCGAAACTTGCACCCAGATCGATCACATGTTGGTGGATGGCCGGCACTTCTCAGATGTCATTGATGTAAGGACTTTTAGGGGGCCTAACATTGACTCAGATCATTATCTTGTTGTCTGCAAAATTCGGGCGCGTCTATCGACCGTTACGAATTCAACGAACCGGAGATCGATGCGTTTCAATATCCATCGCTTGTCAGTAGAAGGTGTTGCTGCAGAGTACCGCCAGAAGCTTGATGAGCGGATTAGCGAAATCAACGTGAACGAGGACCTCAACAATCTGTGGAACACAATCCACGGAGCGGTGAACACAACAGCACAAGAAGTGATAGGTACAGCTCAAAGACGACCACGTAATGGCTGGTTTGATGAGGAGTGCCAGAGGTTGACGGATGAGAAGAACGTTGCCAGAAGCCGGATGTTAGTGTCTGGTACCCGGCTGAACAGAGAGCGGTACAAGGTAGCAAGGGCAGCTGAGAAACGAACCCACCGCAGAAAGAAAAGGCAATACGAAGAACGCGTGATTGCTGAGGCGCAAGAAAGTATGGAACAGAACGATATGCGAAGGTTCTACGCGACTGTCAATGGTGTGCGGAGTAAAAAAGCGCCATCTCCCGCCATGTGCAATGACCTTGAGGGGAATTTGCTGACAGATAAAACAATGGTGGCTGCCAGGTGGAAAGAACATTTTGAGACATTGTTGAATGGAGAGAGTGAGGGAGTATCGAGGAACAGAGTAAACATCGCAGACGACGATCAAGCTGTGGAGCCTCCAACGCTAGACGAGGTTAAAAAGGCAATACGTGAGCTGAAAAACAATAAGGCTGCTGGGAAGGACGAGCTCCCGGCCGAACTTTTCAAACACGGAAGTGAGCAGCTGCATCAAGCAATCCACCGTATTCTAACGAAGATATGGGAGGACGAAGAACTGCCTGCTAGCTGGTTGGATGGCCTCATTTGCCCATTATTCAAAAAAGGGCACAGACTCGAGTGCGCCAATTATCGAGGAATAACTCTTCTGAATTCGGCGTACAAAATACTGTCACGCGTTCTGTTTAACAGATTGAGACCGCTTGAGGAGTCCTTCGTCGGTGAATACCAGGCTGGTTTTCGTGAGGGCCGATCAACGACGGATCAAATGTTTACCCTGCGTCAAATCCTTGATAAATTCCGGGAGTACAACTTGCAGACTCACCATCTGTTTATTGATTTCAAAGCACCATACGATTCAGTGAAGAGAAATGAGCTTTGGCAGATTATGCTAGAACATGGTTTTCCGGCGAAACTAATTAGACTGATTCGCGCAACGCTAGATGGATCGAAATCAAGTGTAAGGGTTGCAGATGAGATTTCGACCTCGTTCGTGACCTTAGATGGATTGAAGCAGGGTGATGCACTTTCAAACTTACTGTTCAACATTGCTCTTGAAGGAGCGATTAGGAGAGCTGGTGTGCAGAGGAACGGTACCATCATCACACGATCGTACATGCTCCTTGCCTTTGCGGACGACATCGATATCATCGGAATTGACCGTAGAGCAGTGGAAGAGGTGTTTGTGCCTTTTAAGAGGGAGACGGCGAGGATTGGGCTCACGATAAGTTCTACCAAAACGAAGCACATGGTAGCCGGTAGACAGCGTGGGAGCAATAGTGGTGTTGGTAGTGTAGTGTTGTTAGATGGTGAACAATTTGAGGTAGTGGAAGAATTTGTGTATCTTGAAACACTAGTGACATGCGATAATGATGTTACCCGCGAGGTGAAGAGACGTATTGCAGCTGCAAACAGGGCCTTTTACGGATTACGTAGCCAGCTGAAGTCCCGTAGCCTGCAAACGAAAACGAAATTCGCTCTGTATAAGACGCTGATACTTCCGGTAGCCCTCTACGGCCACGAATCGTGGACGTTAAAAGAGTCTGACCGGAGAGCATTTGGTGTCTTCGAGCGTAAGGTGCTGCGAACAATACTCGGCGGTAAACAGGAGAATGGCATCTGGCGGCGTCGCATGAATCACGAGTTGTACCAAGTGTATAACGGTACGGATATAGTGAAGCTTATAAAACACGGCAGACTACGGTGGGCTGGGCATGTAGTGCGGATGCCGGAAGAACGACAAGCAAATATTATATTCAGCAGAGAACCCGGTAGAGGTCGTCGACTCCGGGGTAGACCTCGGACACGTTGGCTATTTGCAGTTGAGGAGGACATCAGGTCGCTAAACGTTCATGGCGACTGGAAGCGATTGGCTCAGGACCGAGTCCAATGGAGAAGAGTACTTCGTTCGGCGTTGAATCAACCTGGCGATTCGTAGCCCATCAAGTATCAAGTAAGTATTGAAACATTCTTTAATTTATCGACTCAAAAGTCTGGATTTTTCTGAAGTTTCAGAACTTCTTAAAAGTTCCTGCAGCTAGTGTGGATCCGCAATCAAAACCTGAAGGCATTCCTGAAGTTCCGGGAAAGTTGAATCATTCGAGGCTGAAGAAGCTTCCAAGGGAAGTCGAAATAAGTTTCCTAGAGGAATCGTAAAATAATTAACGATGTTAGGTGAAAGAAAATCCAGGAACTAAAATAATGTTTAAAATGTATTTCCCGACTCCCCCGGAATTACCAGAAAGAGGCATCGGCTGTTTATCGATTCATGGGAAGCCAAAAACGGTGAGGAAATTGAAACATTAATCGACAGAGTATCCATAAGACATTTTTTAGCATGATTATTGTTTTTTTAATTTTAGAGGTTCACAAATTTTTAGATATTCAAAAAGATATGTCTCTCACAATAATTTTCTCAAAAATTGTGAGCGCGGGCAGGCAATAAAAAAATCGGTATAAATCGGTATAAAACCTTAAATATCGGTATTCTGAGGAACCTTGTCTGTATATCGGTATCTAGTTCGGAAATCGGTATAAACACCGATAAATCGGTATATCTGGCAACGCTGCAGCGGATAGCCATCGTTTCCGGTCACAGTTTCATCGGTTAATGCTCTAGGATATCTTTTTGAGCACTTTCCATCCACCAGTGATGTGCTTGTTCAGCATCTATGAACCGAACCGAAAGATTACACTTGCACACCCTCCGTTCGGTTTTCGTTTTGCAAACATAACCGAACTATGCGTTTATTCCCAGATTTCCCAGAATAAAATATTTCATAATCTTTCATTTGTCTGCTGGTGAGTTTCTCAAACCTTTAAATCGATTTATCTCCGTTAATATGGCTCTATTCGCGATTTGGGGGGTGTCCAGATGGTCGAAATTTTTAAACCCGGATTTCCCAGGGTAAAATATTTCATAATCTTTCATTTGTCAGCTGGTGAGTTTCCCAAACTTTTAAATCGATTTATCTCCGTTAATATGGCTCTAATCGCGATTTGGGGGGTGTCCAGATGGTCGAAATTTTTAAACCCGGATTTCCCAGAATAAAATATTTCATAATCTTTCATTTGTCAGCTGGTGAGTTTCCCAAACCTTTAAATCGATTTATCTCCGTTAATATGGCTCTAATCGCGATTTGGGGGGTGTCCAGATGGTCGAAATTTTTAAACCCGGATTTCCCAGAATAAAATATTTCACAATCTTTCATTTGTCGGCTGGTGAGTTTCCCAAACTTTTAAATCGATTTATCTCCGTTAATATGGCTCTAATCGCGATTTGGGGGGTGTCCAGATGGTCGAAATTTTTAAACCCGGATTTCCCAGAATAAAATATTTCATAATCTTTCATTTGTCAGCTGGTGAGTTTCCCAAACCTTCAAATCGATTTATCTCCGTTAATATGGCTCTAATCGCGATTTGGGGGGTGTCCAGATGGTCAAAATTTTTAAACCCGGATTTCCCAGAATAAAATATTTCATAATCTTTCATTTGTCAGCTGGTGAGTTTCCCAAACCTTCAAATCGATTTATCTCCGTTAATATGGCTCTAATCGCGATTTGGGGGGTGTCCATATGGTCGACATTTTTAAACCCGGAATTTTGAAATTTTTATATAATAAATGACCAAATGGTGGAGCAAATAGGAATGAAAACGAGGGACGTGCACTAGTCATGAACACTAAATGATCATTAATCATTATTCATGACTATTTGGTGTTCATGATTAGTAAACATTTCCCGCAGCTTGTGCCACTTTTTCTCGAGTGAGTGAACTTAAATCTATCCGTGCACTTGTCTATCGATATTACTCTGTAGGTTTCATCTTGTTCTCCAAGAGAGTGGTTTAGAACGAGTGCAACCAAATTGCTTAGACAAAATATTTCCCGACGCTCAATCGATGACAACGTAAATTTTTTGCGGTAAATTGAATATATTTTACCATTTTATAAGCTATTTCAAGATGAAACACGGATTCACAACTAAATCACAGCTGTCTAATACTTAAAACATCAAAACACAACTTCTAAGAATAATAGTCCTACTTCTACAATCAACACTTATTCATCATATAAATCTAATAATCCAATTGCAAGTTCATTCAAAGTTCAGCAGAAAATTAGCACCACGGTAAACAATGTTACACAAACCCCCGAATGATTCCACGGAGATGGGAAATATTCCTCCACAGCTGAACCATCCTTGTTGGGATGAATTGAGATGAATTATCATGAGTGAAGTCCTCATCTGAATGTACTCGGAATGATGCTCCGACGAATGCTCAAACTCGAGACTCAGTTGAGCAACAGAGCCGGCAATCGATTCCATCTGTAATGGGAAAAGGTCAGTGTTTTGCATTTTGTCCGGATCCGATCAACGTCAAACTCACGATCTCTTCAATCGACTCTATCAGATGACACCAAAAATAGCACTGCATGAAGAAGACAGCATCAGCGACGAAAACCATTAGAGTGATCATTGTAATACCACTTTTGATGACCAGCAATGTAGCAGTTGAAATGAACAGCAACGAACTATAGTAGATGATGGCGTAGAGGGTGCTTACAAGGTTCTGTACCAAACGTATGTTTCTAAAAAGGAAATTGTGTCTTTCATTGATCAATAATAAAACGAACTATCAAACCTCAACACTTCAAGGTGATGTTCCAAGGTAGTTCCTAGGATCTGTTTCTGATACTTCCACCTCAACACATGCGGTAGTGAGTCTTGCGATGGTCCTGCCGCATTGGTGCAATCTTCAGAGATCTGAGCCTGCACTCGATTGGGGATCGTCTCGTAACCACGTGCCACAATCATCAGCTCACTTCTTAGTCTCAAGAGTAAATGGAAAACCGTTAATGAGCAGTAGAAAAATATACTGCCCCAGATGATGATGAGCAAAAATACAAATGCCTCCTGCAGAAAACGAGCAACCACGGGTCCCAACACATGAAATTGTTTCGGTATGCCGTAGAGGCGATTCCGAGCGGAGTTCGGAACAATAATCGTCAATTGGGCATAGCACATGCTAAGAAAAAGCACCAATGCCACTTTTTCAGCAGTCCTAGTAGCGGCTCTCCGAACAGATTCATCGTAATCGGGATCACCGGAATGGCCAACCTTTCTATTACAGAAGGCCTCTGATTGCCGAACGACTCCAAGGTAACGCTCCAGAGCGAATACTTTTAATATGGATGTTACGAAAGACGCTGCAATCAAAATGGACCCGCAAAGTTCTATCAAATCGTCCTGATTGTGGATGCTTAAGCCGGCCTTTGCAAGCGACATGATGAACTGATAGAATCCCAACAGGCGATACAGGGTTCGGCAAAAACGCTTCCAGGGCTCAGATCCAGGATTCGGATGAAATCCGGCACAGATCATGACCAGTTCCAAGCATCGGTTGCTGTCATAGTTGAGATAGGGCTTCACCAAGAGACGCAGATTGCTCCAGCCGTTTTTGAGATTCGCAAGCAAATTCCTTAAGTTGACCATCATGGCGAAAGTGATTTCTTCGACTGAGGGGTGCCCATCCCGTTCAGTATGTTTCCAGTGGGTTGGTAGTGTGTGAGAATCGAGACATTTGGCAAATGCAAGGATATTGGTTGACAATCGAATTGCATTGGGGAGACCGATGCTAAGGGAGGATATCGGTGACGCGTTGCGTTTGGCACTAATTATTACCGATGTCACTTCACGGTGCAAGGACAACTTATCACTCACGGTGAAGTAATTCCCATTTGATTTACACGGCAATCACTTCACCGTGAGTGACACTTCTTTTTCACCGTGAACTGACACTCGTAATAAGAGCCGTTTACTATATCGATCCGCTGTACAAAGTATTGGTTACAGAGGAACATGCGATTGTTCTGCATAGATTTTAATTTCGTTAATATCTGATGGATTTTCTTGAAAATTCAATTTCAAGCACTGAATACTCAATTTCATTCACTGAATTGAACATGTGCGCGCCACGCACACCTCAAATACATGCGCCCCTTCCAACCCAAGTAACCTTACAGGTTTTATCGAGATTTTATAGCATTCTACAAGTCTAAATCATGGTATACAGAACCCTCATAAAACCAAAATTGTTACTTGGGAAGAGCGACCATAATTGTAATATAGGAATGTATAACTGTATATATGCCCTCCAGTGCTGTCATGGTAAACGTAAAGCTGGTTACTTACTGATTGTTTGTATGTGAGCCCCCTTTATACGCTGGTTGACTAGCTCAACCAGCTCAATCTACTTGCACGAATAAGAGAAGCGCAGAGAGAATAAAAGTAAATCTGGTTGCACGCCCAACAAAGTTATTGTGTCTGCAAGATTTGGCAACCCGCAACTTTGTGTTTAGTTCGAGTGACTTTTAATTTGAGCGAATATGTTTTTAATCGTTTCGATAGTATCGGTATTCAAACGAAGTATTTGAATAATCATTTTTCGACAACACTGAGTGAAACCAAAGATATTTTACAGAGCGTTGTGCAAAATTATGCAATCTGTGATTCATGCTGCCTACCCTGAATGAATGAAATCTCGATTTCTTTTTCGTAATGGACGTATCTGCTTTTGAAAACAAAACATACGTCCCTTTAAAAAGTAATCGAGAAATCCCTTTTCAGACATTTTTCCCCAAATTCATTATCTTGACAGATTACACCGGAAACGCCTTGATCAACGTTACAGGGTCTGTAACGTTGCATTTGTTTTATAATATCTTCATGTTTTATTGTCAGTTATATTAAAGTTACATACATTCTATAAAAATTCTAAAGTTTTCGACGCTTACATCTGCAAAATTTGTATTAACTAAATAAAGGAACATTTTGCCTAACTGTTTAATCAAAGATTGTTTGGTTGCTCTTGTAAATGTTGAGAAGACTGGATACATAAAGTTTTCTGGTTCCATGCGACGAAGCCTAGGGTCTAGATGAGCTAATAAAGGCTTCTGATAGAACCAGACATTACGACTCCTTGTGCACTTGAAGATGCGACGAACGATAGTGTCAATTTCTCCTGGACATAAGGCACATATGGGTCGATTGTTGGATTTTGGCGATGAAGAAGCTGGTTGTGGGGAATCCTCTCATGTATCATGAGATACCACGCTGACCGTTGCTGAACTGGAAGCAGACTGGAGTGAATGTTTTCAAAGACCGCTTTCCAGTTTATCTGCGAGTCGGTGAAGGTCGGTAGATCCAGAAGCAGCGAAAGGTAATGTTGGTACAAACCACTCGCCGTCAGGTTCTCCAAAAGATTGGAGGAGAGATATGACATTTCCTGCAATGCCAACCTAGCGCACAGTGCACAGTGGTTTAAAAGTGCAAATTCGTGAACTTAATTGTTTTCTGAGATGTACGTACGTTTTAGCATTAAGGTGTCTTCAGAAGATTTTCATAGTTCTGGATTCCGCACCTTTTGGAATGTTCACCTTAATTTTTCTTAAAGTGCAACTGCACTTCAAAAAACTAACTTTTTTATATTAACAGATATCGAGATGATGTCTTGTACAAAGTTGTAGAGCTTTTAATTTCAAGAAACTTTGCTGAAGACATCAAGTTGCCATGACTTCATTGTATGAAGATATAAGAGATTATTTGCCAGTTGCACCTTAAAATCAGTTGTTTGAGTTTTTCTATGTCTTATTCACGTTGTATCTCTTTGATGTATTCTGCAAAGTTTTAGATAATATCTAAACACACAACTTTTCTGAAGACACCAAAGTGCTATGATTTGATTGGCGAGAGATACAGTGATTTTTAAGCAAAAAATCACCCTTTTTCAAAAAGCTATAACTAAGCTGGCCGCAAATTGCCGCACTTGCAACAAGTTTCATTTGAAAGCTCAGAATTTGTACTTAAAATGTTGTGGAGATCATTAGTATCCGTTAGTATCCTGGAAACTGTGGTGGATTTTAGTAAACAAAGATTTATGATTTTTGTATGGGGCTATTCACTTGAAAACGATATTTTGCTATCTAACAATGGTCTCGATTTTTTTTGTTTAATTTCTAGTTTGTTTTTTATTATTCTAAAGTAACTTAAAAGTAAAATAACATGTAAGATTAATCAAAACATAACACCGAATTTAAAAGTGATGTTTGTAATACAAAAATATTTTGACATCCTCTCTTACACAATGGACCCTTTGATATCGATCTAGGGAGATTCGACTGTAATTTATGATCAAAGCAAACTATATATTTTATTTGAAAAAAAAAATATAGTTTGTCGGCTGCTGTCGTTAGACCTGTTACTGCATTTCAAGTACCAAGAGAAGATCAGAACATCGTTTTCAAGAAACATCCATCTAAAATGTCCAATTATTCATCAGGTATTGATTTTAATCTTCGTAAAACTTATTGAAAATTGTGAAACATTGAAGGAACATGCTAACTTTTTTGTTCAGTTAAAATTGATAAGCGTAAGTTGCTGCAACTCTGGAAGGAAACCCAAGGAAGTGAAATTGAAAAAGTTCGAAAAATGAGTCAAGAAGTATATAAAGCGTACAACATTGACGAGTCCGATTTAAATAGAGATGATATGGAGAAGGCTCTGTTACCGATTGGCAAATATTTTAAAAAGCTTTATCGCAGTTCCACCGATCCGAGACAAAAATGATCAAATGCAATATCCGCTACTTCGAAAAACCCTTCAATCTCCCCACTCTCTTGCTCTCTGAACTTCCTTCAACAAGCCGAGGTAGAACAACGACACCTTTCCGAGATAGTTCTGATGCTGTAAAACGCCGAAAGACTGCGTATCTAAGACGGGGTCATTCCGTTAGCAACTTGACTTACGCTACTCAAATGAAGTTGCGTGAAGGTGGATCCGTAGATGCGGCAAAAGTAGTGAAGGAAGCAACAATGACAACCCCTACCCGAGCATCAAAGATACTTGTTTCGTGAAGAAATTCTCAGGAGAAGCAGCCCTTACAGTATTCTGACCTGGAAGCACTAGCAATGATCATAGATGCCAACTTGACCAAGTCACAATACCTCAAAATCCAAGGAGAAGCAAAACTGAGAAACGTGAATATTTACCCGTCGTACAACAAAATTGTCAATGCCAAGAAACAGTGCTATCCGGAAGATCAATTTATTATGGTTGATGAAAAAAATGCCGAAGTAAATCTTCAAAAGCTTTTGGACCATACCTCAAGTAGGATTGTTTTGGCAAACAAGGAGCATCTTGAAGATTTTTCAGATGACGAGCTCAAGCAGGTTGTACCTTTTTTATTTTCATTATAGAGACTTTGAACCAATAATTTATTTTCCTCAGGTTGTACTTTTGGTAAAATGGGGATTCGATGGCAGCAGCGGACATGCGGAATACAAACAAAAATTTGAGAATGACGACGGAGAATCTAGTGAGTCAAATATGTTTATTACTTCCTTAGTTCCTATTAAGGCAGATGTAAACGGAAAAAGTTTTGTTCCAAAATCCCCGAACATCATCAACCCGATTCTGTAGACCTGTGAGGATTCAGCTCGTGAGTGAAACTACGGAAGTATCAATCAACGAGAAGAAACATATAGAGAATCAGATTGACCAGCTTGTTCCAACAGTAATTACGGTAGAAGGCCGTACCATTATTGTGCGCTATGAGATGGTTTTGACAATGGTAGACGGAAAGGTCTGTAATGCTGTTACGGGCAACAAATCGTCACAAACTTGCTATATTTGTAATGCAACCCCGAAATTGATGAACAATCTTGATTCAGTAACTGAACGCGTGGAGAACAGCGATCTTTCCAGTTTGGGCTTTCAACTTTGCATACCTGGATCCGGTGAAATTTATTAAAATTAAGTGTTAAGTATTATGGTTTGATACAATATCAATATTTTATAGCTTTATGGAATACTTTCTTCACTTGTCTTACCGACTTGAAATTAAAAAATGGCAGGTAAGAGGACAGAATGTTCAAGCCATGAAGATTAGAAAGAATCAAATCCAAAAACGGTTTAAAGTGGAAACTGGCCTGATTGTTGACAAGCCTAAGCCTGGAGGATCTGGAACGTCCAACGACGGCAATACTGCCCGACGTTTCTTTTCCGATCCCAAGAAAACAGCTGCAATAACTGGACTGGATGTGACAGCACTGGAACGATGTGGTACCATATTACAGGTAATAAAATGGAATACTGAAAAACCAGATGTACATACAAACAATACAATATTCTTAGGTATTAGCACAGGGCACAAAATCAACACGGAACGGTTTTCTAGTTATTGCATTGAAACAGCAAAGTATCTAGTGGACCTATACCCCTGGTACTACATACCAGCTTCAGTGCATAAAATCTTGATTCATGGTGCCCAGGTCATCAATCATTTCACGGTTCCTATCGGACAGCTTTCCGAAGAAGCACAGGAATCGAGGAATAAAGACCTCAAACGATACCGCCGAGACCACACTAGAAAATGTTCCAGAACGATCTTGAATCTTGATTTGATTCGCCGTTTGCTAGTGTCTTCAGATCCACTAATCTCAAGCATGCGGAAAAGCCCCAAAAAGGAGACAAAAAATTTGTCTCAAGACGCAAAGTTCTTGTTGAGCTTAGATGATGGAGAAGAAATGGATTCGGAGGATGAACATGATGTTTCAGATGATTTTGAAGTTTTATTTGTTTATCAGAAATTTTTAATTGTTACTTTGGTTTTATGTTTGGATTAGTTTAACATGTTATTTTACTTTTAAGTTACTTTAGAATAATAAAAAACAAACTAGAAATTAAACAAAAAAAAAATCGAGACCATTGTTAGATAGCAAAATATCGTTTTCAAGTGAATAGCCCCATACAAAAATCATAAATCTTTGTTTACTAAAATCCACCACAGTTTCCAGGATACTAACGGATACTAATGATCTGCCCAACATTTTAAGTACAAATTCTGAGCTTTCAAATGAAACTTGTTGCAAGTGCGGCAATTTGCGGCCAGCTTAGTTATAGCTTTTTGAAAAAGGGTGATTTTTTGCTTAAAAATCACTGTATCTCTCGCCAATCAAATCATAGCACTTTGGTGTCTTCAGAAAAGTTGTGTGTTTAGATATTATCTAAAACTTTGCACAATACATCAAAGAGATACAACGTGAATAAGACACAGAAAAACTCAAACAACTGATTTTAAGGTGCAACTGGCAAATCATCTCTTATATCTTCATACAATGAAGTCATGGCAACTTGATGTCTTCAGCAAAGTTTCTTGAAATTGAAAGCCCTACAACTTTGTAGGAGACATCATCTCAATATCTGATAATATAAAAAAGTTAGTTTTTTGAAGTGCAGTTGCACTTTAAGAAAAATTAAGGTGAACATTCCAAAAGGTGCGGAATCCAGAACTATGAAAATCTTCTGAAGACACCTTAATGCTAAAACGTACGTACATCTCAGAAAACAATTAAGTTCACGAATTTGCACTTTTAAACCACTGTGTAGCGTGCTGAAATTCTGCAGGGATACTTGGGACGTTCGGTGGATTACCAGATCCTTCCAGAAAATCGGCTAGCAGTGTAAGTTGATCCAATGACTTTACCAATCGATTCAGTAGAAGAGCTTTTGATTTCAAAGCTGGAGAGTGTAGGTTTAAACCACCACGGTTTTTGGGAAACGTAAGATTTTGAAAGGAGATCTTGAACTGTTGAGGGTGCTCCATCCACAGGAACTTTCTCAGCTCAGTTATAATGCGAGCTTCGTAGTTTTTTGGCAAGTACATGATAGAGGCCACGTACCACATTTTTGAGCACACATACGTGTTTAGTAGTGTCACTCTTAGAGTAAGTGGCAAGTTTCTGGGACTTTGTTCCCAAATCCGCTGTTTAATACCCGATAAGATCGAATTCCAGTTGAGATCTCTGGCAGTTCGGGTATTCTCGCAATAAAAGGTACCTGGGATCTTGACGTGGCTCTCAATTGAGAGCCACTCGATAGCTTCAGTTAAGTTGATGTTGCCTATCATTAAACCCACAGTTTTGCTTCGGTTGAGAATTGCTCCTGCTTCTTCACCAAAGTTTGTGAACAGCTCAGAGACTTGCACTAACATTCCTTCGTTTTCCAGGAACATCGAGATGTCATCTGCGTAAGCTTTAATTATCACACCAGGAAAAGCTCGCCTTAATACGTCCAATAGAGATCTCCTTGACGGACCGAACGCTGGATGTGGATTTCGGGAGTTAGATGACCATTCACTAATATCCTCGAAAAAGAATTCTCCATGTCGTTGCTTCGAAGATAGTTTTGGAGCCATTCGAACACTTCTGATCAGCGGATAGCACCAGTGGAACAAGTTTTTCCATGCGCTGCTTCAGGATACGCGAGACGGTTTTGAAGTCAAAATTTAACAAAGAAATGGGACGAAAGGCGGACATATCTTTTTTGTTACTTTTCCGTACAAGAACTAATATACCTTCAAGAAAGTTTTTGGGAGCGTTACCTGACAAGGCGTCGTTTATGACAAGTGTGAATTCCCTCGAGATTATCCTCCAGAATCCTGTCCAATCGTGACGCAGAATCGTGTCGCAGTAATGAATATTCTACTCGAGTTCCATTCAGATGTGTCCACGGATCGGTGAGTTTCATTGAAGTCATCAATCGTTTCAACATTGGACTCTGGTTACTGGAGCCGATTGCATCCCTTTCGTTCACCACGCAATTGAAGTCACCACCAAATATTATATAATTAGATGCCCGTTGCAAGTAAAATGGCACGATGGAATTAAAGAAGCTTTCACGGGTACTTCTGTTTTGTGAACCAGATGGAGCATAAACATTCACAAAGGCGACCTGCCCTATCTGAAGAGAGATCAAACGGGAATCTAGACTACGATGCACATTTTGGTATTGGAGCAGCTGCTTCACTACAATTCCAGTTCCCCTTCGTCGCTTATCCACATTGAAAATCATGTCAAATCCAGGTAACTCCAACAGCATATTTTCCACCTCCTGCAGGAATATTACGTCAAGGTCAGCTGATCGTATAAATGTTCGCAAAGCAGCGAGTTTCGTGGGGTTTGTAATATTGTTTATATTGATGGTACAAATGTTGTAGCTGTTTAGATCCATTTTAATGACGATTTTTAGACCTAGAAGGCCTCTTGCTTTCGGTAGTCTTGGGTGATCCCGGTCGATTGAATTCAGATTCCGAATGATGGTTACGGGTGCGTTGATTTTCATTGGAGATCTCTCGCTGGTCCCGGTTAGGTGACTTGAGAATTTTCTCACTCACATCAATCACTTCTTGGACGAGTTGAGATGACCGCTGTCCCGTTGGGGAGGCAGCAACAGCAGTAGCGGAGTGAGGAGGTTGGAGGTGCCGCAGGCTATGGTGCAACATGATTTTCGAATTTTATTCTGTATTCTTGCGGAACATTTGAAAAGGGCCTATCCTCGGCCTCTCTCTTTGATTTACCACGGCAACATAAACGAATTTCTCGCTAAGCTCACAGGACAGTTCAACATAAGATGATGTTAGCTGTATAGCCGCGATATTCATAGCCTGGCGGAGAGAATCTCTGCTAATTTCATTACTTCCGCGGCCAGTAATGTTCCTTTGGTCAACCAAACACTTAGCGTTGTCGAAGCCACTACAGATACGATTCCTAGAGCAGCATCTAAACTTAAGACTTCAGCTAAGGCTGTACTCGATGGTGTTCCGTCGATTATTCTTAAACAGAACATCACTTGTCTTTTAGATCCACTGCGCCGCATATTCCAGCTCTCTCTTTCCAGCGGTATCTTTCCGTCTTGCTGGAAGACTGCGAATATGTTTCCTGTTCAAAAAAAGGAAATCAAACGCGACGTAAACAACTACCGGGGAATCACGTCGTTGAGTGCTGTACCAAAACTTTCTGAATTGGTTGTCATAGAGCCCCTAAATGCGTATTTCTTGCAGGCAATATCTAAGTATAGATCAACACGGATTCATAACTGGGCGTTCCACAACTACGAGCCTGCTGTGTCTAACGTCTTACATCACAGACAGTTTGATTGCTCGGACCCAAACGGACGTTATTTACACAGATCTTACGGCAGCCTTCCATAAACTGAACCACGACATTGCGATCGCTAAGCTTGATAGGTTAGGGATCAGTGGAAATCGTTTGAGATGGTTTCATCATAGAGGTAACTCTAAGACCACTGGGTCCCGAAGAAAATCATTATTATTTTTGGCTCACTCAGTACCAGAACAACGGTCCCAAGCAGTCCCAAGCTATTTCACTCACCCCTGCATGTTCTACATGAATCCACACACCCCTGATGTTATCTGTAAAACTTTCATAGCGAATCAAAACAAACATAGTGTAGTAATAGAATTTCAACTAGAATGGGGTACGCCATAGAAGTACTTGGGACCAATAGGCTACTCAAGCAGTGAATCAATTTAAAATCGTTAGTTTCCACCCCCTGGTTTCATTCATACCTCACGAGGGCCAACTGACAGTAACTTTGGGTACTTGTCGTTCAGCAAGCTTCTGCGGAAAGTCCGATGTACCTCAGGGTAGCCATCTGGGACCATTGCACAGTGCACAGTGGTGCAGTCCGCATCGTGCTCTCTTGTCGTGCGGATCTATTTATTTGCTTTTTGCTGAAGGAAGTGTTACTACTACCTAAAGCTACAACAAATTTAAACAGTACTTTTCAGTGCTCAACCTGTAAAAATTTTCTATCTTGTTCAACTCTTATTCCTCTTCGATCCTTGTTTGAACCCTACCCGAGGTAATCCTTCTAGGATATCGATTTGGAAAATTCCTCTTCGATCCTTCAGATTCTTATAGTCATCTGCTTGGATGTCGATTTGGATAAAATTTTTTAAAAAAAACTCTTAATCCCCCTAATTAAAAATTACCATAAACGAACGATAACCCAAATCATTGAACTATTCCACAAATGGTTTGGATGATACCCAGAACACGTCGTTAAGAAAATTAACCATACAATTTTTATTAGGGCCCCTTCTGATGAAATTAATTTGAGTAATCAATTTGATTTGCTCACGGATGATGAGAATGATCCATCATCCAAGGAAAATTCTAGTAAACTTTCCAATGCCAAGAAGGAAAATATTCCCCCTATTGTGGTAACCACTTCCGCATGGAACTTTTGAATTTCGTGAAAGTTAAGTTTTAACTACAAATTGGACGTCGGGGTGAATGCCGTGTATTGGCTGAAACCTTGGACGGATTTAAATGTCTTCTCAAGTATCTTACTGAGAAGCAGCACAAATTTTTTACTTACGACACGAAAACTGAACGTGTGTTCAAGGTTGTCATGAAAGGACTGCCCAGTGGTGAATCCCTGGAACAGATCAAAGATGAACTGGCAAAATTACTTGGAGTTGTGCCACTCCAAGTAATCCAAATGAAAATGAAATTCCGTTCTGGCGATTCGTGCAACGGGATTTTTAATGATTTTTATTTAGTTCACTTCAAGTCTAGTGAACTAAACAACCTTAAGGCTTTAGAAAAAGCTAGCCTTATGCTCCATGTCCGAGTGAAGTGGGAACACTTCAGGAAGACTGGAGGAAATTTCCAAAACCTCACCCAGTGCCATATGTGCCAGGGATGGGGTCACGGAACTAAAAATTGCTACATGCCAGCTAAATGCATGAATTGTGGTGATTCCTCTCACGCAAAGGACGACTGTCCTGTGAAGGAAGATCCTAAGAAATTTAAATGTTCAAATTGTGGTGAAAACCACAAATCCAATTTTTGGGAATGTAAGACTCGCAAAGCGATCCTACAATCTCGTTCTAACCGTCAGGTAGGAAACGCTCCACGTTTCCGACCAGGTACAAATTCCTCTGCTGTTAACAACGGTCAGCGAGGAACAAATTCTACACTCGTAGCCGTAGGTACAAATATCACCCCTGCTTCAAATGTTTCATCTGTACCTACTCCCCTCGCTGCTAACAATGTTCAACGAGTTAATGGAGCTACCTATGCTGCTATTGCAGCGGGTAGAAATCAAAATACTAACCAACGTTCTAACGGAAATTTTGACAATTTTGACTTAGGAAGCATTACTGCCCCCAAAATGGAATTTTTACAGAATTCATTAATTGACATGATTTCTGATATGCTTAAATCTAACTCCATGTTTGATGCTATTCAAACTGGAGTAAAATTTGCTAATAATATTGTCATGACTTTAAAATTCAGTAATGGATTTTAAAGCATTAAACATTTTAAATTGGAATGCTCGATCTCTTAAAGATAATGAAGACGAGCTATTTAACTTTCTGAGAGTTCATAACGTGCATATTGCCGTTATAACTGAAACGTTCCTTAAACCTGACCATAAGGTTAAGAAGGACGCAAATTATTTGATTTATAGAAATGATCGTCTTGATGGACCCTGTGTTGGCGTTGCCATCATTATTCATAGACGAATCAAACATAAAATTCTTTCTTCATTTGAAACCAAAATTTTTGATACTTTGGGAGTTTCTGTTGAAACAAAATTTGGACAACTTACGTTTATAGCTGCCTATTTGCCATTCCAATGCGTAGGCCAGCAAAAGAATTTTCTCAAGGGTGACCTCCAGAAACTTACCCGTCATAGGTCTAAATTCTTCATTATTGGTGATTTTAATGCAAAACACCGCTAATGGAATAATGCTCAAAGCAATTCCAATGGTAATATTCTGTTTGATGATTGTTCTGCAGGTTATTACACTATTCAATATCCAAACAGCCCAACATGCCCAAACCTCTCCACTATTGATTTGGTCTTAACTTATTCATGTCAACTTTGTAGCCAATTGGTTACCCATGCTGACTTCGGTTCTGATCGCCTTCCAGTAACTTTTGAAATATCCCAAAAAATAATTTGTAATCCCAACAGTTCTATTTTCAATTACCATAAATAGAGCCGATTGGGAGCAATATCGAACATTTATGGAATATAACTTCGATCCAAACATTCCTTTGCAAACCAAAGATGAAATTAATTATGCTCTTGAATCTCTGACTACTTCTATAGTTGAAGCAAGAGCTGCCTCAGTACCAAAATGCGAGGTTAAATTCGATCCAATTATAATCTTCAGCTCTTGATCCGTCTTAAAAATGTTCGTAGGAGACAATATCAAAGAACACGCGATCCTGCCATGAAGGTTATCTGGCGGGATTTGCAAAAACAAATTAAAAAGCGATTCTCTGCCCTGAGGAACAAAACTTTTGAAAATAATGTTTCTAAATTAGACCCGAGCTCCAAACCTTTTTGGAAACTCACAAAAATTTTGAAAAAACCTCAAAAGCCTATTCCAGCGCTTAAAGAAGGTGGTAAAATTTTGATCACAAATTTGGAAAAAGCTCGGAAACTTGCTAAGCAATTCGAGAGTTCCCATAATTTCAGTTTAGGTCTTACTAGTCCTATTGAGAATCAGGTTGCTCGGGATTTTCTGAATATTTTCTCTCGGGAAAATATTTATGATGATTCCTGGGGGACTGATTTGGACGAAGTAAGGTCTTTAACTAAAAAAATTCAAAATATGAAAGCTCCAGCTGATGTTGGAATTTTCTATTTCCTCATCAAAAAACTCCTAGAGAGTACCTTGTCTTTCTTGGTAAAATTATTTAACAGATGTTTCCATTTGGCATACTTTCCTGATAAATGGAAAAATGCAAAAGTTGTTCCAATATTAAAGCCGCATAAAAATCCAGCTGAAGCTTCTAGCTACCGTCCAATAAGTTTGCTTTCTTCAATAAGTAAACTTTTTGAAAAAATAATTTTGAACAGAATGATGCTTCACATCAATACGAACTCAATTTTTGCAGATGAGCAGTTGGCCCACGCTGGAGAAGGTTCTGAAGGGTGATTGAATGAAATTTGCGAATAAGATCGCTGCTATGGATCGGAAACCAGCTATTCTCCGGTAGCTAACAGTTTCAGTGGTTTGCTGCCGGTTGTTGTTTCGATTGTCATCTATATGCAAGATCTGGAGAAGACTGGTATGTTTTTTAAACATTCGACATTTTATGAATTCGAGGGGCCCACTCAGTTTGCTCTTCTCCGCCAGATGGTCAGTCGTTGATGGTGTGCTGGTTCTTCTAGAGAAGTAAATTTTGCTGAAATCGACTTGAAATTTTCATCCTACTTCGTCTATCATTCGAGATTTCCTTGTCATAAATTTGATTTTTATTAACTATGAGGAACCATCTTTTAAGCTCAATTTGTAAACAGAGTAATTGGGGAGTGTATGATGCACTTTAAAAAGCCTTAAAAGCAACAATAAATGCTTTTTACTCTAATGCAAAACCTAATGGTTTTAGGGTTTCTTTTATAATGATAAAACACGTTTATAAAGTATTTTATCAAGACATTAATAAACAATTGCTAATGACATTTATGCTTGAATTACAGAACAGTTTTAAGGAGGGATTGAGAACTGATTTAAGTTTATTTTAAAACAAGACATTTTTTGACTTTCTTGCCAGCCTATGCAAGGTTTTTAAAACAGCAAAAAGCTGAATAACTAAGTAGGAATGCTGTATCTAAACTAAATGGATTATTCATTGCCGTTATAAAACCATCATAAATCAGAGTGGATGCCAAATGGTTACTGAATTGTTACTTGGGTAAATTGTGTGTACATACATTCCGAAATTATGGATGCTCCTTAAAGACCACGACAGCACTGATCTTCCGTGCTCTGTGCCGAACGGATATCATCTCATGCCCTGGCCATAGTACTTCAAACAATCTACTCTAATCCAACCAAAGACTGTGGCGGCGTGCAGCAACTGGAAATGAATTCCTCAATACGTTTCCCTCTTTTTTCTTATATCCGTTGCCCATTCAGCCAGCAACTAGAAACCGTTGTACACTCGGTAGCCCATGGATAGGAATCCTTAACAGCTGGAATTTTCACACAACCCCCCTCACAGAACTACTCGCCACCATCGTCCATCATCGACGACGACGACGTCGGGATATTTTTCTTTTCCCGTCCGGACGACCAAGTGCCACCCTTTATCGACTGAGTAGGAAGAGAGAGTGTGAGTCGGTCGGTTGGTGGAAAGGTAGGTATTAGGGTGCCAATGAAAGTTTGTTTGATACCGACCATTTATCAAATGTTCATTGCCTGGAGAAAAAAAAGCCCTATGAAAAATTCGGCCTCAATTAGACCTGATTTACGATGGCGCAAAATCGTCAAAGTTAGTATTTTTTCATCTGAATAATGAAATCTCGGAAATCGAAAAAAAAAGTTGATGCCAAATGATTTAAAAACGTATGAAACGTTGAGATCTAGCGTCACCTCGGATTACGTTTTGTCAAAAATCAACAGTTTTTCCACAGAAAGCACTAGATCGCGACGGAGTAGGCTGTGCGTGTTTTCGAACCTGACGTTTGTTTTTTCACGTGGAGTTTTTTTTTTTTTTTTAATCTATAATTGGTTGCTGATCTGGCCATAACCAGGCCCAGGAGACAATTTCTAATTCCTCATTCTAGGTCCCTTTTATTTGCCGCTGAGAAAGTGTTCCGAAGCAAGTAGAACCTCCACGTCCCATCATTCGTTGAGTCGCTGCGTTGAACCTGACTATTGGCCACGAAAAGGCTTGCCAATGCACATCAAAAATCGACTACATACATCCGAACATTAGTTTATCTCAAATCGATGGAAGACATACCGCGCAACTACCATAAACCGGACTAGTTCATGTTGATCTTCGTCAAGCTTCGCCTACAATTTGGACTTCTACATCAACACATGTCAGGTAGCCTTCAGGTTCAATTGGCTAAACTTGGTGAGTTCGTTCGTTCGTTGTAAATTTTTATCTTTTCAAACTAGTAACGTTGGGAGATCACCTTTTTGTGGTGCGTTACTGGTGTAAGATCTACCGCCGAACCCTAGTCGTGACAACTTCAAACTAGGGAATCAGGATTTTCCAGTTATCAAAGGATCACATTTTAGTCCTTGTTACTTTTTATGACTTAATAATAGTGACAAGACTGTATATTTCAAATCAAAAATATTGTTTATGTTCATAGATTTCACCTAATCCTTTCCCATTTGTCCTTCTCCTTTTCCTTTCCCTCTTCTCCTTTCAGAAAGCGAGTAATGGCGCTCTAGCCATAAGTTATAAAAGGCTAGGACAAGAGTTAGTGCTCATGCCCCAACCGTCAGAAAAAAAAAATGGAGCATCACTTAACCTTTCTAGCATTGATACTTCCAACGACCAACCAATCATATAATTACCAAAATCGGAACGTACGGTACGAGATGTCCACGTTTCGTCCATTTATTGGATTCTGAAGCATCGTGTTTAAATCTTCGATTTAAACAGGCCGGATGTTTTCTGAATCATCTTGCCCCTTAAATGCTGCACAGTAGGCCTGGTCGTTTTGATATGTGTGACGCATCTTCGATGTGAAACATATATCAATTAGACAAGAAAAATGATGCAGGTATATGTGTATCATTATCCAGGATGCTTTCAAGAACTGGCTGTGTTGGTGTTAGATTAGATTCGATTAGATTAGATAGCACTAGATCGCGTCGCAAATCAGGTCTAATGGAGGCCAAATTTTACATAGTTTTTTTTTAACGAGGCAATGATGAAAACATATGGTCGAATTCATAATTTATGTTCATTGGCACCCTAGTATATATACTTTATGAAGCGTTCGGAATTGCTTTTAATAAAGATAAATTGTTGGGAAATTAAGATAAGGGTATAAATTTTTTACAAACTTGGTTTTGCTTTTTTTGTTGCTGCTTCGCGAGTCGGTAGCGAAAGTGTGGAAGCCTGGAGTGTTTCCATCAGGAAGACCGACCGACCTTCGAAGTGATAAGATTGTCAGCCATGTGATTGTGGGACGAAAGGATAATGACTGGAAAATATCTCGAATGAATTGCGATAGCAGCCGGTTCAGGAAATCTCAGCAAAAAGTCGATGCCATCGTCGTGGTGTGGTGTAATGACATTCGAATCGTAAACCAACATCAGCCCCGGGGTGGCAGCATAGGTTTGATCCTATAGATTTGGTCGTAATGATAAGTCGTATATCGTTTCTTCGGCTTTTGTGCGCTGTATTATGATCGTTTTTATTAGGATTATTACTGGTAGGTATTTTCCGCAGTTCATTCTTTGTCGGCATTCCTTTTCACCTAGCGGGACCCACTCCAGTAGTGAGTGCATGTGTCGCCGTGTCGGACTGAGACTGAAAGCGAACTTTGCGTCGCTTCTGGCGTCCTGCTTTGGAAATTTGAGACGGGAAAAATATACTGCTGCTTGCCTTTGTTCCTTCCTCTCTTTTCCACGAACTTTACTAACGTGGGTATGTAGGTTCATTGGTTGGAACAGGACCTCCTTCCTTTTGTCTACTGTAGAACATGATGATAACAAAGACGACTATGGGGAACACGATGATGATGGTTGCTTTATGAAATCAGTTATCCATCGACAGTTACTTTCTCGTTCCAGCTGAGTGGATTCGGTGATCCTTCATGAGTTTATATCATGGACAGGTATTGTTACACTTGCTATGGATATGATGTATATTAGAGCTGTTCAATGTTTCGAAAAAGTTATAATTTTGAATGGAATGCCAAATTACACTTGCGCAATGTAAGTGATGAACTAGCCTCAGGCTTAAAATCACTTTAATAAAGTATGAAAACAAAAATTAGAGTGTACCAAAATCAGGTCAATCGTAGAATTTCAAACGCGGTGGTCAGAAACACCCTTGCAGTCATTTGGTGCACGAAGTAGTTCCTTAAAAGGCTTGAAGTTTGTTTGGGAAAAATCACCAAAATGTACGGGGGAACGAGGCACTTTCAAATTTTTGGCTCTAGGGGGCGCTGTAGGGGTTCGATTTTCTTAATGTACAAAATTTAGAACCTTTTGACAGAGCGGTCTTAACTACCCTTGGGGCCGCTTGTCTATTTTTTTATTGTGGGGTTTCCTATGATTTGATGCCAATTCTCCAATTCTAGCACACATGAAATTACAAAAGGTTTTCTTCATCATCTTCACATCATAAACAAGATTGTCGTTTAATCCTCATCAGGATTCTCGAACAATCCCCTTCAGGACTCTTGGGGAATCCTCTTCAGGATTCTTGAAGAACACTGTTCAGGATTCGCGTAGAATCCTCATCCTCTTCAGGATTCTTGAAGAACACTGTTAAGGATTCGCGTAGAATCCTCATCAGGATTCTTGAAGAATCCTCATCAGGATTCTTAAAAAATCCTAATCAGGATTCTTAAAAGATCCCCATCAGGATTCTTGTAAAATACACTATAGGATTCCTCTAGAATCCTCTCAAGGATTCCCGTAGAATCCTTTTCAGGATATCCTCTTCAGGATTCTCGTAGAATCTACTTCAGGATTCACGTGGAATCCTCTTCAGAATTCTCGTAGAATCCTGATGAATATTCTTCAGGATTGTCGTAGAATCATCTTCAGGATTCATGAAGAATACTCATCAGGATTCTCGTAGAATCCTCTTCAGGATTCTCGTAGAATCCTCTTCAGCATATTCGTAGAATGCTCGTCAGGATTCTCGTAGAGTCCTCTTTAGAATACTCGTAGAATCCTCTTCAGTATACTCGTAAAATCGTCTTCTAGATTCTCGTACAATCCTCTTCAGTATGCTCGTAGAATCTACTTTAGGATTCTCGTTGCATCCTCCTTAGTGGTTCCATAAAATCCTCTTCAGCATACTGGAAGAATCCTCTTCAGGATACTCGTAGAATCTTCTTCAGTATTGTCGTCAAAACCTCTCCAGGATTCTTGAAGAATCCTCTCCAAGATTCTTGTAGAATCCTCTTCCGGATTCTCATAAAATCCTTATGAGGATTCTTGTAGAGCACTCATCAGGATTCTTGTAGAATCCTCTCCAGAATTCTTGTTGAATCATCTTCAGGATTCTCGTGGAATCAATTTAAGGATTATCGTAGAAGGCTCGTCAGGATTCTTGTAGAATCATCTTTATGATTATCGTAGAATCCTCTTCAGTAAGTTCGTAGAATTTTCTTTAGGATTCTCGTTGCATCCTCCTTAGTAGTTCCATAAAATCCTCTTCAGGATACTCGTAGAATCTTCTTCAGGATCGTCGTAGAAACCTTTCTAGGATTCTTGAAGAATCCTCTCCAAGATTCTTGTACAATCCTCTTCTGGATTCTCATAGAATCCTCATCAGGATTCTTGAAGAACTCTTTTTAGGAATTTCGTTGCATCCTCCTGAGCGGTCCCGTAAAATCTTCTTCAGGATGCTCGAAGAATCCTCTTGAGGATACTCGAAGAATCGTCATCAGGATTCTCGTAGAATCCTCTTCAGGATTCTCGTAGAATCCTCTTCAGGATTCTCGTAGAATCCTTTTCAGGATACTCGTAGACTCCTCAACCTGATTTTCGTAGAATCCTCTTTGGATTCTTCTTCAGGATTCTCGATGAAACCTATTCAGGATTCTCGTAGAATTCAGGATTATTGTAGACTCTTCTTCAAGATTCATGTAGAATCCTCTTCAGGATTATTTTAGAATTCTATTCAGGTTTCTCGTATAATTCTCGTCAGCATTTTTGTAACATCATCATCCGGATTCTTGTCGAATCCTCTTCCAGATTCTTGCAGAATCCCCACCAGGTTTATTAAAGAATCCTCAGTAGGATGCTTGTAGAATCCTCTTCAGTATTCTTGTCGAATCCTCTTTAGGATTCTCGTGAAAACCTCTTCAGGATTCTTGTAGAGCACTCATCAGGATTCATGTAGAATGCTCTCCAGGATTCTTGTAGAATCATCTTCAGGATTCTCGTAGAATCCACCTCAGAATTCTCGTAGAATCCTCTTCAGGATTCTCGTAGAATCCTCTTCAGAATTCTCGTAGAATCCTCTTCAGGATTCTCGTAGAATCCTCTTCAGGATTCTCGTAGAATCCTCTTCAGGATTCTCGTAGAATCCTCTTCAGGATTCTCGTAGAATCCTCTTCAGTATGTTCGTAGAATCTTCTTTGGAATTCTCGTTGCATCCTCCTTAGGGGTCCCATAAAATCTTCTTAAGGATACACAAAGAATCCTCTTCAGAATACTCGTAGAATCCTCTTCAGGATTGTCGCAGAAACCTCTCCAGGATTCTTGAAGAATCCTCTCCAAGATTCTTGTAGAATTCTCTTCCGAATTCTCATAGAATCCTCTTCAAGATTCTTGAAGAATTCTCTTAAGGATTCTTGTAGAATCCTCTTCAGGATACTCGTAGACTCCTCAACATGATTCTCGTAGAATCCTCTTTGGATTCTTCTTCAGGATTCTCGATGAAACTTATTCAGGATTCTCGTAGAATCTTCTTCATTATTCTTTCAGAATTCTCATCATGACTCTAGTAGAATCCTTTTCAGGATTCTTGTAGAATCTTCTTCCAGATTCTTGTAGAATCCTCATCAGGATTATTGAAGAATCCTCAGCAGGATTCTTGTAGAATCCTCTTCAGGATTCTTGTAGAATCCTCTTCAGGATTCTTGTAGAATCCTCTTCAGGATTTTTGTAGAATCCTCTTCAGGATTCTTGTAGAGCATTCATCAGGATTTTTGTTGAATCATCTTCAGGATTCTCGTAGAATCGTTTTTTTAGGATTCTCGTAGAATCCTCTTCAGGATTCTCGTAGAATCCTCTTCTGGATATTCGTAGAATGCTCGTCGGGATTCTCGTAGAATCCCCTTTAGGATACTCGTAGAATCATCTTCACTACACTCTTAAAATCGTCTTCTAGATTCTCGCAGAATCCTCGTCAGGATGCTCGTAGAATCTTCTTTGTGAATCTCGTTGCATCCTCCTGAGCGGTCCCGTAAAATCTTCTTCAGGATACTCGAAGAATCCTCTGCAGGATACTCGAAGAATCGTCATCAGGATTCTCGTAGAATCCTCTTCAGGATTCTCGTAGAATCCTCTTCAGGATTCTCGTAGAATCCTCTTGAGGATTCCCGAAGAATCCTCATCAGGTTTCTCGTAGCATCCTCTTCAGGATTCTCAAAGAATCCTCTTCAGGTTTTTCGTAGCATCCTCTTCAAGAATCCTCTCTAGGATTCTCGTAGAATCCTCTCCAGGTTTCTAAAAGAATCCTCTCCAGCATTCTTGCAGAATCCTCTCCAGCATTCTTGAAGAATATTCTCCAAGTTTCTCAAAGAATCCTCTCCAGGATCAGGATTCTTGTACAACCCACTTTAGGATTCCTCTAGAATTTTCTATAGAGAATCCCCATCAGGTTTATTAAAGAATCCTCAGCAGGATGCTTGTAGAATCCTCTTCAGGATTCTTGTAGAATCCTCTTCAGAATACTCGTGAAATTCTCCTCAGGATTCTCGTAGAATCTACTTCAGGTTTCTCGTACAAACCTCTTCAGAATTCTCGTACAATCCTCTTTAGGATTGTCATAGAATCCTCTTCAGGATTGTCGTAGAACCATCATCCTGACATGAAGAATACTCATCAGGATTCTCGTAGAATTCTCTTCAGGATACTCATAGACTCCTCAACATGATTCTCGTAGAATCCTCTTTGGATTCTTCTTCTGGATTCTCGATGAAACCTATTCAGGATTCTCGTAGAATCTTCTTCATTATTCTTGCAGAATTCTCTTAAAGACTCTAGTAGAATCCTTTTCATGATTCTTGTAGAATCTTCTTCAAGATTCATGTAGAATCCTCTTCAGGATTATTTTAGAATCCTATTCAGGATTCTCGTATAATTCTTGTCAGCATTTTTGTATAATCATCATCCGGATTTTCGTAGAATCCTCTTCCAGATTCTTGTAGAATCCTCATCAGGATTATTGAAGAAACCTCAGCAGGATTCTTGAAGAATCCTCTTCAGGATTCTCGTAGAATCCTCTTCAGGATTCTTGTAGAATCCTCTTTAAGATGCTTGTAGAATCCTCTTCAGGATTCTTGTTGAATCATCTTCAGGATTCTCGTAGAATCCTTTTTAGGATTCTCGTAGAATACTCTTCAGGATTAACGTAGAATCCTCTTCAGGATATTCGTATTCGTATTCTCTTTAGGATACTCGTAGAATCCTCTTCACTATACTCGTAAAATCGTCTTATAGATTCTCGCAGAATCCTCTTCAGGATTGTCGTAGATTCAGAATTCTCGTAGATTCTTCTTTAGGAATCTCATTACATCCTCCTGAGCGGTCCCGTAAAATCTTCTTCAGGATACTCGTAGAATCCTCTTCAGGATTCTCGAAGAATCCTCATCAGCCTTCTCGTAGAATCCTCTTCAGGATTCTCAAAGAATCCTCTCCAGGTTTATTAAAAGAATCCTCTCCAGCATTCTTGAAGAAAGCAAAGGTTTTAAAGCAGTTTGGTAGCCCGGAATGCGATAAGAGCCTCCCCCAAGGTTTGTGTTGCCCTCCAGAAGAGAGTGCCTTAAACTGTCTTTGCTGTCTATGCCATCTACAGTCGTTTGGTATTCGTCGACGGTCGATTGCCCTTTTTGTTGGGTTTGTCAGTTGAATGAGTTCTTCTTGAAATTTTGGTTCTAGCTAAGTCCGATATCAGTTGGCTCTCTTCTCTGTTTGTCTTGATCAAGCTTAGTAACCTCTGATTGTCCTATACATGTCGATGTATGAAGGGCCAAAAACTGATTGGATGGAATTGATGATTGCACTGCAGTGATCACTGTGAGTCCCTCCCGATAACGGTAACTGAGTGGCGGATAGAGCTGAGATGGCTGCAATACAAGTTATTGGCAGATACCCCATTCAAAAAGTGGTTGCGAGCTCATAAGAAGGTTTCATATGTAGTTGTTACGCACCCCCCAGATGGACGATGGAGCAGTTCCATGAGATGCTGGATGGACTTACCGAAGAGCTGATCGGACGAAGACCGGTAGTCATCGGAGGAGACTTCAATGCTTGGACAGTGAAGTGGGGAAGCAGATTTTCCAATGCAAGAGAAGGCAAAGCTGGAAATTAGGCTGTCCAACGAAGGCACCAGCAGTACTTTTCGCAGAGATGGCCGGGAATCCATTATCGACGTCACTTTCTGCAGTTCATCATCGGTGGCAAACATGAATTGGAGTTGGCCAACGGAATACCATGGCAGTACGGAGGACGAGAGCTTGCGACCGGAAGTGGAAGACGAAAGCGGACGAGCTGGCAGAAACGTTAGTGAGAGCATGTGACACTACCATGCCGAGGAAACTGGAGCTAAATAACAGACGGCGTCCAGCTTACTGGTGGAACGAGGCACTTAGCACCCTCCGCGCTAGTTGTCTCAGAACCAGAAGACGTGTTCAGAGAGCAAGAACTGAAGCAGACAGAGAGGAACGAAGAGGAGTGTTTCGCACTTAAACGAGAGATAAAGCAGAGCAAGTCAAGCTGTTGCAAGGAGCTGTGTCGAGACGCTGATGCCAACTCCTGGGGCGACGCATTCCTGAAGCACGACCCAACGAACTTGGCCACCTACACCGTACGGAGAGGAAGTCACGAACGAGGAACTCGTAGCAGTCACGTCGAAGTCACGAACGAGGAACTCGTAGCAGTGGCGAAAGGATTGAAGGTGAAGAAAGCTCTCGGTCCGGATGGAATCCCCGGATGGTGTTCCCTGACAGGTGGAATATACAGAAGCTAGTGTTCCTGCCGTGTTACATACAGGCCTATGTATATACCTCTTGGATACACTCGGAAAACTCTTAGAGAGGATCATCCTAAACAGACTGACAAATGCACGGAGAGTATGCACGCATTGTCGGGGAGGCAGATTCCGAAAAGGGAGATCAACGGTGGATGCAATTCAGACAGTGGTCGAGAGAGCCGAGAAGGCGCTCAAACATCGATATTGCGCCGTGATAAAGATCGACATCAAGAATGCCTTCAACAGCATAGAATGAGAGCTCCTACCTGTGCATGATCCTGAGGAATTATTTCCAGAACCTTGGGAGACAGACATGGGACAGAGATCGATTAGGATCACATCGAGAGTTCCCCAAGGTCCCATTCTTGGTCCAACGCTTTGGAACGGGATGTACAACGGCGCGCTAACGCTGAAGCTGCCCAAAGGAGTTGAGATGGTTGGCTTTGCGGACGACGTCGTCTTGACGGTAACAGACGAGACACTGGAAGAGGTGGAAGTGTTGGCGATCGACATGATTGGTAACTGGATGCAAGGAGCGAAGCTGCAGATAGCTCACCACAAGACGAAATTGCTATTGGTCAGTAACTGCAACGGGCAGAAATCACCGTCGGGGAGCACGTCACAGCCTCGAAGCGTGGGTTGAAATACCTGGGAGTGATGATCGATGACCGGCTAAACTTCAACAGCCACGTCGAATATGCCTGTGAGGAGGCTTCGAAGGCCATCAACGCGATAGCTAGAATCAGGCCGAACAATTCTGGTCCAAACAGTAGCAACAGGTGTCTTATGGCCAGTGTGTCGTCGTCGATACTGAGGTATGAAGGTCCAGCCTGAGTTGCTCCGCTGGAAAGCAGAACCAAAGGAAACTGACTGAACAGTACGTTCCAGCTCATGGCCATGCGAGTGATGAATGCGTACCTGGCCTGGCTACTTCAGGAAATACCTGCATCGGTTCAGACACGCAGCGTCACCCCTCTGTCCGGAGTGTGGCAACGTGGATGAAACGCTGGAGCATGTGGTCTTCGACTGTCGAGGCAGTGCTACGGAAGATGCCCGTCCTTAACGTGGAGAATAACGTCGATGACATGTGTCGAGAGGAGGGCACCTGGAATGCCATTAACAGAGCAGTCGGAGCTGCAGCATAAATGGAAAGCAACGCCAGCTAACGCTGAGATTATGAGAGGCGCCGGAGCACAGCCCAGCTGCTCTGTTTCATCACTAGCCATCTTTAAATCGATTTTGATCATTTATTAACAGCAGTTTATTTGCTAATCAAACTACCAATGCTACATTTTCTCCACAGTGGCTTTCGTACAAAACTGTTCGGTCAACAAGCTAATTCAGAATTGAAAGCACTTCTGCCACTCACGCTCGCATTCGTCATGTGGTGACGGATTGAATTTATAATGAACTTTTCGTCGTTCTCGAAAAAGGGAACATTGGTAGCACTTTCCGGAAAAACCATCATACACGTTCAGGCACATACCTGCAGAAAAGCAACAACGCGGAAGTTCGTTACGCGTCACGTCAAGCGTAAAGAAACTCGGTTTAATTATAGTAGTTCCCAACCCTTCCCATCCCATAATTACATCAGTTTCTCATACTGTTAGTAAACATGGTTTAGATTTACGAATGCAAACTATTCCAGTAGTTTCCGGTTTCGAATGCAGTAATTGCAATCCCGTCTGCTATTTTTGCATCGCTCAAATTTAGCCTAGCTCTTGAATGCGAGCGGTTGCCAGAATTTGCTCCACCCGTCTGCCTGAGCCACATTTCTGAGGATATCATCCTTCTCGGATTGTTGAAATATACTGATGTCCGACGCTAGGTCCAACGCATGAGGAATTTTCGAGTTCGTTTGATACTTTTTTTTTGCCTTCCGAAGACAGCAATCTGCCTGGATCCTTTTTCACTTCGGTCCGGTGAAAGTAAAAAAAAAATCCTTGACCGGGCTCACCACTTCCGGCATGCATACCAATGATTGATCTATCGGCTTTCCTTATCGACAAAAAAACAAGGGTCCCGTTGCAATATTTGAAATGATCAGTTTGTTTTCGATTCCAGCATGATGCATTAAATGCTAGTAAACTAGACTTACTACTAGAAGATTTAAAATCTCCCCCTTGGGAAATCCAAAAGCTCCCACCCTTAATCCGCCATGTCGTAAATCCATTAGCGGCAGTAAAAACAAATCATTTGGGTGCAATTCACTTTCTTCCTTTCCCCCAGTAAGTGTGAGTAGTAGGTACACAGTACATCAACTACCCTTCCGAGCTGCACAAATTGAATGCTGCGAAAAAAGAAGCACCATCCTCCCCGGGGCCATCACTTTGCTGTCTTGTTTTTGGTTGGCCAAGGTTCTCGGAACACACTGCTTTCAATCCGGTTCCGTGGAGTTGGGCATTGCAGACCAACTGGAACAGAATAGGGGCTTGTATTTTCCCAGAAGTGATTGTACTTTTTGCCAAGCCCGCGACACGCAAAACGTAGAACTAGCCGGCGTAACACAGAACCCACCGGCACACGACGACGACGACGGCCAAGAAGATCTGAGAGAATTTCCGTGAAATGTCCCACTACCGTTGCTTGGCAGTGTGTGTGTGTGTGTGTATGAAGTTATTTTAAGGATTTCCATTTTCCTTGAGCTTCGGTAGGCATCAGTGTGGTTGTTGGAAGAAGCAAAAGCAGTGGCAGCCACCGAAGGAAATTTCGTGGAATCAAAGCAGAAAATACCACTACCAGAAACGGACGGTTGGAGCAACCCCATGCAATGCGATCCAGTTCTTGAAACTGTTTTCGGTAGCGCTGGTGATCTACAACATATTTAAGCTCCAGCCATGTAACACTAAATGTGGCAAGGTGGCAACAAATGTAATGCCTTCAAAACCATTCTGACTTTCCCGCAATGGACAATTAAAAAATGATTTAGTTGTTTTCGAATTGACGAGCACAATTTGCGTGAATCATGCTTTCCTATAACGTTATCTAGAAAACCCTATCTATTTTCCGCAACGCGGCGCGACATGTACCACGTTTAATTATAGAGGAAAAGGAAGGGCTGTCAAATTAGCACCCAGAGCACCAGAGAAATCATCTTGATTGGTTTTCCGTCGAACTTGTTTTCCGTGCTGAGCACCAATGCTACCGACACCAGGGAGGCAGCTCCCACACCTGGACCCTACCTATCGACCCATCAAACTCATGAACCGGGGACCAACGGCTTTACTTCCTTTCCGAAGGAAGGCGTGATCCTAGGGGCAAGACAGCTGTACCAACCGGTGGAAACTAACGATTTTAAATTGGCTCACTACTTGACTAGCCTATTGGACCCAAGCACATCTATAAGCATACCCCATTCTAGTCGAAATTCTAGTTCTACACTATGTTTGTTTTGATTCGTTATGACAGATAAAATGAAGGGTGCAGCGAATATCTTGGGATCGAAGATAGTACCAGAGCTGAACCAAAAAGTTGAACACGTTTCTTTGGGACCTTCAAGTCATAGAGTTACCACTATGGCTGTACTAAGAGTAAATATATTTGCAGTGAGTAAATTTGAGTTAATAACGGCGCCGGTGGTGTAGTGGTAAGCGTGATTACCTCTAACCCCAGCAGGCCTGGGTTGAATCCCAGTCGGCGCCGCCGGGATGTTCTGAGGCATAACATCTCTGATCACGCCTTCCTTCGAAAGGGAAGTAAAGCCGTTGGTCCCCGGTTCATGAGTTGATGGGTCGATAGGTAGGGTCCAGGTGTGGGAGCTGCCTTCCTGGCACGTCGGTAGCATTGGTGCTCAGCACGGAAAACAAGATCGACGGAAAAAACAAACCAAAGGAAAAAAAAGTAAATTTGAGTTACTCACATTTACTCAAAAATGATCAAAGTAGTCTCGATTTCCTGATCAAAGAAAATTGACAGCATATTTGGTTTTCAATATAAACACAGTTTTCAAGCATTAAAAGATTCAAGGTAGACCAGGGATCGATTGGTTAAAGTGTTGTCGTTGAAGGTTTTTGATGATGTGGTGGTGTTGTTTATTGTTTATTGTTTATTGTTGCCATACATCAACAGGCTGGCTGTAGCCCAAATGATGTTAATAATACTAATCATAATAATAATAATAGTAAAATTACATGTAAAATAATCACAGAAAGAAAAACAAAGCAACATGGTCAGAATGTAAAAAAAAACATAAATGTAAATACACTAATTTTCTCTGTCAGTCACTGCGGCCGGCGAAAACAGATGAGAATCTCCGACGAAGCGCATCACGTGTGAGGTGAAAGTCGAATACAGATGCGACTCTGTTGAACACACGCTGTAGTCCGCAAATCGCACCATATGCCTATAGTCGCTATATTCATAGTCTGGCGGATAGAATCTCGGGAACCAATTAAGCTGTCAAATAGCGGAACCAATCGAGCAAATCACGACTAACAACAGAAAAGAGCACATCAGCTATTGCGAACAAAACTTCAGAAACCGTTTTCTCGTGATTCAAGGCTCGTCTACGCAAACTAACACTATCTTTGGGTTGAAGAAAGTTTCCGCTATCCGATGATGCCGGAAATTTGCGTTCGATTGTCGAGGAAAGAATAATCAACGTTTTGTTTATAAAAGTTGATAGGACCTTTTCAATTGTTGGTCTACAATATATTGAATTGGTTCCGCTTTTTGATAGATCGAAATTCTATCCGCCAGACTATGAATATAGCGACTATACATATGCCCCGTGGTTCGTGCGACGCAGTGGCAGTCTCAGCATGAGGTTGTTACGGAGTGGTCGGGGTTGCACGTTTAGGTCAATTTGCCTTAGGATAGCCTCACAATCTATTCGTCCCTGTAGAGTGTCGGCGATAATCAAAGCTCTGTTGGTGTCCCTTCTAATCCGAAAAGGTTCAAGGTTTATCAGTTGGCATCGACTCTCGTAGCTGGGCAGCCGAAGCGGAATTCTCCAGGGCAGTCTACGAAGCGCAAAACGAAGAAAGCGACGTTGAACAGATACGATTCTCTCGGCTCCATTGTTGTAATTCGGATTCCAAACCGCAGAACAATACTCAAGCGTCGATCGTACGAGGGAGCAGTAAAGAGATTTTAAGCAGTAGACATCGGTGAAATTCTTAGCTATCCTGAAGATGAATCCTAACGTCCTAGACGACTTATTGATGACATAAGAAATGTGTTGCCTGTGTTATTTCAAGACTATACATGTTGGTACTCGACTAGAGATTTGAGAAAATTCTGCCCTGTAAACATTAATAGCTTATCTCGCACAGTCTGTAAAAGATCCCTTTCATCATGTTAAACTAAATAATTTCAGACATGAGGAAATCCAACATAAATAATGAAGTATATCCATAGAGGTAACTCTAAGACCAGCAGGTCCCGAGAAAACGTGCTCAACTTTTTGGCTCAGCTCTAGTACTATCTTCGGTCCCAAGTTAATCGATGCACCCCTCGAAACATTTTCAAATCCACAAACCCCTCATTCTATCTGTCAAACTTTCATAGCGAATCAAAACAAACATGGTGTAGTACTAGAATTTCGACTAGAATGGAGTACATTAATCGATTTGCTTGGGACCAATAGGATAGTCAAATAGTGAGCTTATTTTAAATCGTTAGTTTCCACCGGTTGGTATATCGTGACAAGTACAACTAAAGTCTGGAACGCGCAAAAATTGGTCATCTTCAAATTGGTGTATTTCTGTTAAAAGTGCATAAAAAAAAAACCTGAAATGCTGCATTTGGAAGTTGAGTGTGTACACACTAAGAATTTTTTACAGTATACTGTAATTTTTACCGAATATGGAACAGCTGAACATTCGGTAATCTATTCGGTAATTTTATTATTTATTATTATTTATTCAGTAAATTTTCTTCACTCTTGAGCTGATAAAATTTACTGAACTGGATCGTAAATTTTGCAAAATTATTGGTAAAGTTTACAATAGCGTTCGGTATCGTTTTTACCGAAATAACTGTAATTCATTATTTTTCTGAATGTACCAAAATTATGATTTTTTATTGATTTATTGATTATTTCTTCCATGTGTTTTCTTAAAATTAAAATGATAACAAAACAAACGATTCGATTGACTCACAAAACGTTATTTTTTTTTGTATATTATCATCGTACGTTCGTACAAAAATAATGTTCAACAGAGAAGGACGATGTTACTGATTCCGGAACAAACCATACACAAATTGGCTTTTTGCGTTCGATAAGGACACTAGGCCGCCTTACGTCCATGGTGACTGTAAGCAATTGGTCTAGATTAGTCTTCTTTCGACATAGGTGTAAATAGCAAAAAAAAGTAAATTACTTACTTTTCACAACGGAGAACCGACGAAAACTCAACTTTGAAATGGCGGCAAGTACTGAGATTGACATTATGAAATTTACAATCCTGTTCGGTAATGTTTACAAAAATCTGTTACTTTACTACGGTTTGTTTTTGTAAAAGATTATTTTTACAGTACATTCGCCACACTTTTTACAGTATCGCGGAATTACAGCCCGTTACAGTTTTGATCGGTAATTTGTATTTACAGTTTTCGGTAAATTTATGTAATTTACGGAAATTCAGTAGTTTTGATTGCGGAGAATTGGTAAAATAATATGTTTTACAAAACTTTCGGTGAAAATGGTATTTTACAGAACGTATGCAGCAAAAAAAGTACCGAAAAATATTTAAGATATTGGTGTTTATACAATCGTTGCTATGATGAGTTTTCACCGTTTGCTCTCCAGTTTTCAAAATGACGTCCAAGCAAGAGGAGCAGCGTGTCAAAATTTTACTCGCGCAGCAAGATAATTCGACGCTCTCACACGCCAAGTTGGCAAAATTGCTGGATGTGGTCAAATCGACCGTGACAAACATTTTTAATGTGTTTGGGGAGCGTCTGTCGACCGCCAGGAAGCCTGGAAGCGGCGGCAATCGTAATCCGGTCGTGGCAGCGACGACGAAGAAGGTGGCGGTGAAATATAAGCGGAACCCTAACCTCTCCATCCGGGACGTCGCTGGGAAGCTCAATGTCTCCCATACTACTGTGCAGTGGGCCAAGAAACGAGCCGGGTTGTCGACGTTTAAGAAGGTGAAGGTGGCGAACCGAGATTACAAACAAAACACGTCGGCAAAGCAGTGGTCCCAAAAGCTGTTTAAGAATCTGCTCACAAAGTTCGACCATAGAGGTAACTCTAAGACCAGAAGGTCCCGAAGAAACGTGCTCAACTGTTTGGCTCAGCTCTGGTACTATCTTCGGTCCCAAGCTTATCGATGCACCCCTCGAAACATAGGAAAATCCACGAACTCCTCATTTTATCTGTCAAACTTTCATAGCGAATCAAAACAAACCTAGTGAAGTACTAGAATTTCGACTAGAATGGGGTACGTTAATCAATTTGCTTGGGACCAATAGGCTAGTCAAGTAGTGAGCCAATTTTCAATCGTTAGTTTCCACCGGTTGTTTCGACTGTGTCGTCATGGACGACGAAACTTATGTGAAGGCGGATTTCAAGCAGCTTCCGGGACAGGAGTTTTATATCGCATCAGGAAAAGGGATTATTACGGGAACCAACCAAACCAAAGGGACTACTACAGGAACCATCAATCAAGAGATCTACGTCCAGGAGTGCCTGGAAAAGCGGCTGCTACCATTCCTAAAGCAACATAATAGACCTGTGCTGTTCTGGCCGGAAGGGGTTAAGCGGAAGGCACGGCAGCTTGGATTTGCCAAACCAAAAGAATACACAAACATTTTTTCCTTTCATTATATGAATTGAACTACCGAAAGAAAAATAAGAAGATTTTTGTGATGTGAATTTTGACTGAAAGAAACAATTTTTTTCCGACCAATTTTCGCGCGTTCTAGTCTTTAGGTTCTAAAGTTTCAATAACGTGTAACTATTCGTTTTTTTAACTAGTTCGTTTATTTAGAAGGCTCAATCGCGTTAGCTTTACGGAGCCGATAGTTCATTGTTCTTTGTTTGTAACAAAATTCACTTAATTCTATGTCTAGTAGGAGTTGGGCCAAAAAATCGCGGCTTACTCGATGTTAGAGAGGTACATTGCCGAAGGATAGGATCAGGGGAGGAGCTTGGGGAGGTTTCGTTGTCTCATCAGAGCGTTGTCGCCAGTATGAACGGTAGTGTGGTTCTAATTTCGTCTTGGGTTCGACCGGCTATGGTGACCAGTGGGTGATGATGTGACTCATCGAGACGGGGGGACAAGACAGACAAAAACCCGATAACTATTCGTTTGTACCGGCAAGTGCAGTAGCAAGGAACTCCTCGAGCTGGGCCTCAGGGTCGGCTTATTACTTGGTGTCGTGACCCGACCGAGGTTTCCAGCCTCGGCCACGACTGCACGAATTAGCGATGCAGCTCGCACGGGTGCGGCTGCTTTTATTGCTGCTGCTGCTGTTGTTTCTGCTGCTGAGGTTTCTGTTGCTACTGTTTCTGCTGCTGCTGTTTCTGCTGCTGCTGGTGGTCCGTCACCTCCAAAATTCGTTACAAGAATGACTTCAACGAGCTTAGGTACTTCATATTTATACCTGCTAACCTATCAAAATTCTCTAACCAATGAAATTCTGTTTACATACGAACTATCACGCTTCACGCTCACTTGATTCTACTCATTATTTATTCAACACTAACTCTATCTACTACATTCTCCCCCTCTTCTACTCTCCTTAATTGAGGAAGGGGGGCATTATATCCACCCATTTGGGGGAATTTTATCTACCCTCTCGGGGGACTTTCATCTACCATCTCAGAGATATTTCATCCATGAGGTCATGGCAATTCCAACTATTTAAAAATTTCCTCAGTCCATCCATCAAGTCATGGCAATTCTAACTATTTCTAAATTTCTTCAGTCCATCCATCAGGTAATAGAAATTCTTATCTACCATCCGTTCCAGAATTACCAGGTCATAGTAATTCTATCTACCATCCATCAGGTCATGGTAATTCTATCTACCATCCATCAGTTCATGGTAATTCTTTCTACCATCCATCAGGTCATGCTAATTCTATCTACCATCAATCAGGTCATGGTAATTCTTTATACCATCCATCAGGTCATAGTAATTTTATCTACCATCCATCAGGTCATGGTCATTCTATCTACCATCCATCAGGTCATGGTAATTCTATCTACCATCCATCAGGTCATGGTAATTCTATCTACCATCCATCAGGTCATGGTCATTCCATCTACCATCCATCAGGTCATGGCATTTTTTTCAAAATAATTCTTCAGTTCTTTAGTCATTCCACTATACTTACACTATCGTACCAACTGTGCCATTGTCGTGACCCGACCGAGGTTTCCAGCCTCGGCCACGACTGCATGAATTAGCGATGAAGCTCCCACGGGTGCGGCTGCTTCTATTGCTGCTGCTGCTGTTTCTGCTGCTGAGGTTTCTGTTGCTGCTGTTTCTGCTGCTGCTGGTAGTCCGTCACCTCCAAAATTCGTTACAAGAATGACTTCAACGAGCTTAGGTACTTCATATTTATACCTGCTAACCTATCAAAATTCTCTAACCAATGAAATTCTGTTTACATACTATCACGCTTCACGCTCACTTGATTCTACTCATTATTTATTCAACACTAACTCTATCTACTACACTTGGTAGTCCAAAGGACTTCGTGAACAAGATGTGCAGTGTACGGTCACCTGACTATAGTGGTTATTGCGGAGTATGAACTGAGAGATAAGATATGGATTGGCGGGGAAACTACTGTTTGCTTTCGTTGGGGTTTTCTTCGGTACGTACTACTGCTACCTTGCTGCTGATGCCGACGATCTGGCGACGTACTGCAATTACTCGCTGCTACTGCTGTCGACGGACGGTGACTGGGCCTTGTCATTCGTGTGTGGCTTGGAAGCCTTTCAGGCATCTTCACTCGTTGGCAAGGATTGACACGGCCTAGGACGATATCGGAGTGACCGTGCCAAAAGGGGAATGCTCCTTTTTGGTTATGGGTATCCTCCCCGAGTTTCAAACCACCTTCGTGGTCAGTCTGCCCAGAGGTTGGAATTGCTCCTTGACTGTTAGGCGAAGTGAAGCTTGACCAGTCCAAAATGGTGGTATCTGTTGTATAACACATGAACGCCTGATACATGTAATCGTTCTGTTACAACCCCTGCCAGTGCATGGTCACAACAAAATGTTGACACGGAGTCACGGGGAGATAAGGTGAAGGGTCTTGCGGACACCACCAGGCTTGATGGAGCCTCACTCACGAATCTGAAATGAGCCGAGCGTAGCATTTTTCTGAGGATTAGAATTCATACTCTCAAATCATAGCATCGATCCTCACAGCTTGTGCGGGAAGGAGGATAAAACCTAAGAGAAGGGGTGACAATACGGGGGCGAAAATGAACCACTTTTCTGTCAAACGTGAACCAGCTCCTGATTGGCCGATTTCATGTGCGTAAAGTAGAGATAGATATAGATAAAGATAGAGAGGAAGATAGAAATAAAAGAGGAAGAAGCCCATTGTCACCTCTTCCTCTTACGATAAAACGGGAGTGAGGTTTGCTGCCACTCATTTTCATGTTTTCTATCATCATCCGGAGCCTTGAAAAGTGCATCTCACGTCAATACCATACCAGCCGTCATACCAGCCCATCATCAAAACACCACACCGCTAAACCAAACCACCATCGCACGACAGCCAACGAACCAGACGCGCTAGTCAGACGCGCTAGTCAGGCCGCCATTCGCTGGTAGACCAGTCAGCCTTTGATCGTCCACTACCGCCAGAATCGTTCTGAAATTTCAGTGAGCGCTCGCTGGACTGCATTTGTCGTAGTTGTCGTAAAAGTATGTGACAGAGTTTCCAACACACCACACTACTCACTCCCTAAGTGTATTGAAGAATGTTTGGACAATACATTGGCTCGGGGTTTTAATTAATTTGAAAGCTTGAGTACGCGAAGCCCCTCCAGTTTTCCCGCTAGTGCGCCGACTCTGAGACATAGTTCATACATTATAAGGCAATGGTGGCTTATCTAGGGTTTTAAGGCCATCTACGCCGTTCCTCTTCTCCTCATCCCACCTTCATGGATTGGGAGTTTGTTGCCACTTTTTTAGATTCTACCACCCATGATATAGTCCTTTTTCCATATCAACTGTTAAACATATTCTGCTTCTACCAACTGGCTTGCAAACAACACCCATACAGTCAAAAGTTATATCTCTGAAAGATTATAGATTACAGATTATAAGTATAATTTTTTAATTAATACTTACATCGAGGTTCATCATTGAAAACTGGAAAGCATGTCAACTTACTTTGCTTGACAGCATCGGTATCAACATTGTTTTCAATATAACATTCAGGTTGCTTATGTGCAGAAGGTATTGAGCAACGCGAGTTACTCAAGGCTCAAACGCAATGTGGACGGAAGCGGAACGGAAACGGAAAGTTTGACAGTTGTCACAAATGACATCAAGAAGCCTAACCGATGTCGATTTGGTTTTAACTAGTTTTCAATCCGAAAAGTAGGTTTACTCAGATCGGGCTTTTCTCGATTTTTTTTCTTTGCCGTTCCGCTTCCGCTGTCATTGCGCTTGGGCCTTCACAGTTACTCAAAATTAACTCCGATTTTACTCATGATCGAAAGCTGTCTTACCCCCAGGCGTGATCAGAGAAGTTATGCCTCAAAACATCCCGGCAGTGCCAACTGGGGTTGAACCCAGGCCTGCTGGGGTGAGAGGTACCAGAAAAAATTGGCTTCACTCGAGTTGTTCGCAGATGACAGGCGTTGCAGTCCTGTGGGTTGAACAAGGGGTGGGACAGGTTTACTCTGAGTTGCTTTTTTGCAGCGAGTAACTCGCGAGTAACACAATGTACTTCAATATTTAATCGACGTTCATTGGCTTTTCGACGTTTACTCCCTTTAAGAATATGCTTCTCATATTAGACATCAGTTTTGTTTGTAAACAAAGTAAGCGCAAGTATATCCTGAGGCTTTCGAATAGCTTGAATATTATGGAAGAATCTGTGCTGGTGTCTGCTTACTACCAGCAAGAACTTCCAGTTCCAGCAGTTGTTCTTCCTTCTCAGTAGCCAGTGCACATTGTCACTTTAAAAGGATCATCGCTGATCAAACAAGTTCTCCAAACAGGAGGAATCTCACCTATAATGCAACGATCCCATCAGCATCGATTGATCCACTAGTCGTAACAGCAGTCGCATTGAAAATGGTAATAACTAACTCTATCCCCTTCTCGTTAACACCATGCACTACAGCGTGAAGATTCCATCACAACACATCAAACATAGCGTGGTGAGCAATATACCAAGCGTGGCCCCTCCAACAAAATCCGCCGCTACAGTTTCCGATTTATAGAAAATCTCCCCGGTGGAGCAACAACCAATTAACACCCAATTCCAGCTCCGATGGCAACGCTACCAACCATTACCGCCGCTGAATGTTCAGCTAGATCAGCCACCGTCACTTCCGAAGCCAAAGCGGAGGAGGACATTGAAGTATCCGCTACCAATGTTTCCGGTGATTCCAACGATCAACCGGACGAAATCGAAGTAAAACCCGGTCAGGAAGACGAAAAACAAATCAAGCTGACAGATTATCTTCGTCAACTTTCTCTTTGCATTTCCACGGCCATGTCAGGACCAAGTACAGGATCGTCATGAGACGTGATCAAGTTCAAAAGATCGCTACCAAAAATAGATGGAGACGAACAATAAATTCTATACCTGGGCCACTATGGACTTAGCCAAAGAGAAACCGAATAACACACGTATGTAGTGATGTTCTACTTTAAAGGAGACTGCAAATCACGGTAGTGTATCGCAGAAACGGGACCTTATCACGATCATCCGGAAGGCACAGCAGAAGCACCAAAAGAGGAAGGATGGATGTCCACCCACCGACAAACCGATATGAAATTCAAACTTAACTCTTGATCGAGAATTCATAACGGCTAATTCAAATGTGTAGCGATCCCATCTGTCAAAACCATAGTATTCTTTTTATCTAGATAAACATAATTTGTCCGGAATAGATTAGACACGAACCAACTCATAAATTTTGTACGCGTCTTCGTGGCTAGGATAAACATTTTCCGCGAACACAGCGGCAGACGTCAGTTTTGTGCTTTGATCAGAAATGTAATGGTAATTTGTATGGTCATTCATGTCGGTTTGTCGGTGGCCCCCCGTCAGTAGAACGGCACAGTGGTAATTCAGAGCTCGGTTTCATCCAGAGACAGTTTTCCAAGCCATGGGAATGGGATTGCTTCGACGAGGATTGTAGTGAGTGCGGGGTACGTAATTTGCCGGAGTTTGAGTATTTGGTCAGGTCGAGTATTTCCACCATATCAAGCCGGACAGGCATTCGTCCTTGGTAAGTCCAGGAAACTTTGTGATTTGGGTGAATTGGCTAAACAAACAAGTCAATCAATCTCGTGAGCAAACTATACCAAATGATAGACGAATCATTCCTCTACCTGTTTTAGTGGTTAATTTTCGAGATTGAGCATGGATTAGCGAAAAATCGACGATTGACGTGTTTGTTTACAAAATCAGCAAGGCAGCAATAAGGTGATCCAAGAGACGTTTCTCAGTGGAACTGACAGCTAGAAATCTAGAGTGTGTGAGTGATCTGGTGTTAATGGCGCTGAATGTAAACGTAAACAAAGCAGAAATTCATATTATAATAAACTGACAGTTCTACTGTGATCTGTCAAAAATTCTTGGTAAACAAAAAAGTTAGCTGATCGCAAATGTCTCGTGGACAGCCTTATAAGTTCCGTTCACGTTCCCAGTTGGTAAGGGTTTAACGAAGGTTATTAAGCAGAGATGATGCAGGATAATCAAATCAATCAATTTAAGTGTCTCCAAGTTCCGCTAAGTTATTGAATTCTGTAAAAATGTTTTTTTTTATTGGTGTTTTGATTGACGACAGGTTTTCAGCTTCGCCTTGAAAAGTGAGAAAGCAAATGACAGCGATCTTTCTCACTGAGCAATGTAAGTTACTTGAGGTGCATCAAAAGCAACTCAGAAACTGCTCATGATCAGGAGCTGTCTTGCCCCTAGGGGTTGAAGTGGTTTTGATTTTTCCAAGCAATCGGGGTGATTTAAAACGATTTCTGAACGCCCTACTAAGTTTCCTATCTGATCAGTTGTTGAGTACTAATCAGATATGAATTTTAACTCAAATTTAGTAATGCTACAACCTCTTAGGTCAGTACTGATTGAAGACTTTCGGCTCCGTAAAGTTTTTGTTTAACGGTGAAGTTGCCAGTTATTTTTTTTTAACTGTTGGCTACCCGGGGTGGACCTGTCAACTTCAAAAGAGAAAAGAATGAACGCGGACGCGAGCGAGTGTGTTTACAATTTAGCAGACAAAATCGAAATCGAACATAATTATCTACCCTACCTCCATCGACGAAGGCTACGCGACGACATCAAATTAGCTCAACTCGCCTTTTATCGCACTTCATCAACCAATCATTACTGTCATCACGTTTCACAAAAGCTCACAAAACTTTATCACTGAGTTCGTTCTACACGGCACGTCGTCGCCAACCCCCTCGCCCATTGACGCCATCCTTTCAAGCGGAAAAGCTCGTCAAATTTTGCGCTTAATTGCAGCACGCTCAGAACACACAGCCAGCAGTTTTCCGCTTCACCCCCTCCCCATCCTCGTTCTTGAATAGGACATAGTACTTTTAAACTTTTCCCTCTTTTCCCACCCGTATCCAGACAGCGAAACAACAGGTTCATCACTATTTCAGTCACGCCTCGGTAGATATAGCATCAGCAGCAGTCGAAAACACCTTCAATTCATCAAAAGGATTCCTCCCGCCGGAGATCTGACAAGACGCGAGCAGCTCTCGCTTCCAGAACGGTTCATTTGGCTTTAATCATCTTCCAGCAAGCACTCGGTGGGTACACCTAAAAGTGAAACTGTTACACTTCAGTCGGTTGCTACATGAAAATAAAAAGTAACCTAAAATTAAGGTCTTTGCATCCCTATCCCTATCTTCTGTTCAATAAGCCAGTTTTGAGTAATCAGCTTAAAGTAGATTTCATTTCACCACGGCAAAAACAGTATGCTCGTACAGATTGATCTATCCAAAATTATGATCAATTGGCTCAAATTTGACTCAAAAACTCACTACCCGTCCAACCATTTCGTTACATTTCTTAAATTTTCGATACATCCATCTTCAAAGACATTCATAAGAAACATCGAGAGCGATCGTCACCATTTCATGAAGAAATGTAAACGTACTTAAAATCCACTCGTGAATCATTTATATAAATCATTTTCAAAATATTGCTACCAATCGTTACCTATGTAAAAATATCGATTTGTGTATACACAACAGTACTGATATTTGTGATTTTTTTTCTATCTGCATAATTGCTAGATTCGATCCTATGCCATCTGGGGTGTACTAATTTCGTCGTTGGTTGCTAATCCTCGGGTCCACGGCTGCTGTTGATGAGCTGGTCAACGACTGGGAAACACGTTCCAGTATATGGTGTATTGAAATCTCAGTAAATCTTTTCATACATGAATTATTCAATATTTATTTGCCATAACAGGTCATAACCATCAACCAGTCAGCCAACCAGGTGTAAAGGAGAGCAAAAATGATGAACTACAATGACCGAGGGAGGCGATTCTATCTACGATGAAGGAACGATTGCGTTTAACTGCGGCTAGCTGCACGCACGGTTAGTAGATAAAAAGATGAATGATGAAGATTCTGAAGATTTCCTGCAAAAAGATGATGCACGATGCAAGTAGATGCGAGAAATGAAAGAAGTTTTTTCGAACATTGATTCGCTAGTGTGAGATTTTTGAGCATCTAGAATTGAGATTTACATGTGTCGCCACCCTCGACAATGACAAGCATTAACTTCGTCATGGCCATCGAGAGAGAGAGGGAAGCATTAGTAATTTCCAATTAATTTCACTACCTTATTTGCTTATCTACATTGCAAATCGACCAAGAAGCAGGGATGGATCGCTCTTTTGGGACACTACTATTCAGTAAAGAATGCTTACGTTAAATCCAGTTGAATTTTCAGTTAACTCATCGTAAAATAGATAGTTTAATGCTATTAATCTCCTTATCAATATCACAATCACGATCGTCAAACAGCTGATGGTAGTAACGCTTGGTACAGTCCTATCAATGTGCTTGTTGAAGCACTCTCCATGACAATCCACCAAGTTGACGAAAGAAGTAAAAAAGCAACTGGTGAATGTAGTCTTCGGTGGTGATCCTTCACCGATCTGGTCATACCCGACAGTCACGACACTCATCTGCGCTCGTTTGGAAGCAGTTGCTGCTTTGCTTGCTTATGTGAGTGTGTTGGTGAGTGAGCCCAACAACTACCGTTTCATTTTGTCAGCTTTGTTTGTAACCCGAGACGAACTTGGAATGCGTAGTCATTGTTTTCATTTTCTACTGTCGTTTCGCTGTTTCTGATCATCGTACTGCAGAAGTCTTCACTGTTTTCGTTGTGCTTTACATCATCAGCAGCAGTGTGTGTTACGTTTTGCCTGTGAGCAGCGACCATTACTGGTGATTGTTATTTGCCATGTCTCTACCTCCCACTGCGTGACAAAACGTTCTGTCAGCGATAGTCGGTTGATGCGTTGACGAGTGTCGAGTGAGTGTCATGATATTTTGCATCACTGCTTGAGACCGCTTTCGAGTTGCTCTTCTGTGAAAACACAGAGTGTGGCTCAACGGTGCGGAAATCTTGCAATTTTGTTGGGAGAGTAATAGTATTAAACTACCTTTTTTGAGATGGGTTAACTGAAAATTTAACTAGACTTCACGTTAGCATTCTTAAAAAAGAGTCCCTAAAGAGCGATCCATCACTGCCAAGAAGAATTCAATTAAATTCCAGGAGTTTCTGTCTAGGGCCAAGGTAGCAGAGGAGTGTGAATCGGATAAGAAACGGAAGCTGCATGATAGTAAGCTAAACAGACTACGGCACGAATCTCAACGGACACGGACGACACAACGAACGGGTGAGCATATCCCAACCACAATCACCACGACGTCGAGGGTTTACTCCTTTGATGGTTTGGTTGTCAACCGATCGACGACCACATTCACGGAAGAACAATTGACACGCCTCAACAAGGGGTTAGAACACGCGGTTACAAGCTGTAAACTAATACCTCGTACAGACTATGGCTCCATGTAATATAGGCTGTCAATGAGCACTCATACATAGGATTTCTAGTGAAAACTAGATGTATGTATAAGTGCTCATTGCAAGACAGCCCATATTACATGATATAAGCCATAGTCTGTACGGGGTATAAAGCAGTATGAAGCAGTATATTACACTGAGGCAAATAAACTTAAGAATTTCATAAGACTCAGCTCATGAACGACAGATATTGAAATTCACATTCATTAAGCGTGACATATGCATGATTTTCGTCTAACATGAGGTAGCTCCAAGGGGCTATCAACTCTGCACACCTCAATCTGTGCCGATAGTTTTCGCTGTGCCAAAGCGTGTCAATCAAGTGCCCCATGAGTTTGACAACCCTGAAGATTTAATGACTTTTGTGATTGTGCAAGAAAACGAAGCGTGATAAAAATAAATTGATGTATGCAGTCTACAATCACTGCTGCGGAAATTGCACCAGAAATTGAAGATTAGCGGGGATTTAAAAATAAAATATAAAAGTTTATCGATTTTCCCGAGTGATTTTTTTAAATGCCAAGGGGAAGGTTCGAAGGGGTTGATGATCGGGTTTAGGTTGTTGAAATGTAATCAGGTATACCATAGTCACTTTTAACTTCCATCGCTGATTTCTAGCTAACAATCATTAAATCAAACAATGTAATAACACCATCGAAGATATGAGGCAATCCTCCATATATTGTTCATGCCAATTACTTTATATTGAGCTATACATACCTGTATTGTTAGATGAATAGAACATAAAACAATGTTTAAAGAAAGCCTATCTAATATGCCGAAGACTGCACAATAGGGTATCATAATATTTATTGAACGAATACTGATTACTTAAGCAGGGTGAGCTACCAGTGGCTATGAAGATCGCTCCCCCGAGGAGGATTATTTGTATGACGCTATGTATTTGGCACCGTGCCTGTAGAATTGGCCCATGTAAACCGTGATTACCGATATTGTCGCTGCCGGAAACGACAAGCAATTGCTGCAATCACGTTGGTTGCAAAAGTGGATGACCCTGAGGGTGATCTAGATTTTGCTGTTGCTGGTTATGATCTCGGTGCTGCTATTTATCACCACACTTTAACAATTCTTGCAGGGAATTAGACGAAGTACTGGCTGCAGGAGAGATCCGAGAGAAGTCCTATAGGTTTGACTTCTAATCTGGGATACGATCGTCTAGTTCGATGGATTTATTAAATTCATCCTGAAGCGAAGATCAGCTACTGCCAACAAAGTGCGAAACCTTAGCAACTATTGGAAAATCGTCAGCAAAAAACAGTGATACCGTTTCAGAATATATTCTGTGTCATTCTTGTCAATTTGTGCCCTAACGTGCCGAGTAGTGTGCCGTGATGTGTTTCGGCATAGTGTGCAGAATTGATTACCCCTTGGGTAGCTGTTATACGCCTTTAATCATTTCATTTTCCCAAGCGTTCAAGACGAGTGTTAAACACACGGGTCCCTTAATCTCAACGCCCATGGTTCGGTTCCAGTCTGCTTCGTTTTATTTTAACATTATTTTTCATAAGGAAAATAGTGAAACTCATACCGATTTCTTGTAGCTAAAATTCATAAGTGGATTTTATGGAATTCTTACGTCCATTTGCTTCAGTGTATATGAAAGCAGATATGGTGAAACTAAAGTTCTGCCCGATAACAACTCAGCAGCACGAGATTCTTCGAACTGTGTCTCAGAGTTGGCGTACTACTGGGAGGTCTTTTAGGGGCTACGCGGACTAAAAGACACTCAAGCTTTCAAATTTACTAAAACACAGAGCGGTTCAACTTAAATACTGTGTTTCTTCAAATTACCGCTATAGCTCTATGGTGTGGATTGTGTGGTGTGGTTGATAATCTGGCACATACATTGGACGGTGATGACGACTACACGCAGGTAAAAGAACGTAATAATTCCATAAGAAACATTTTAGCCACAAGAAATCAGTATGAATTTCATTGATTTGCCTTATGAAAAATAATGTTGACAAAAAACAATCAATCGAAGTAGACTGAAACTGAACTATGGACGGAGGGGGGTGGATGGGGGGGGGGGGGCGGTCATCAATACAGGGTCACTCCTCACTATCAACAGGCCCCATCTGCTGCTGTAGTCAAACGGAAGGGAAATATTGAAATAAGAAATCAAACTTTTTAGATTTTGCATCAATATGTTCATCAATATTTTCGTCGTCAATATTCGAATCAATATACTTTTGAGTAACTTACGGCACTTTATTTTGTATTGAATCATACATTTGGGTGTCATGGGACCGTGCTAGGAAAGAGGAATAGTTTTCCCGGGAAAGACGCTCTTGTTCTTTGCTTTCAAGCTACAAAGATATGCCGGGCCCGTACACAACAATATTGCGTGCGGAAGATGAGCCGTCTTGTGAAGATGGCAGTTGAAAATTAATTGATGAATAACAAATCGAGTGCGAGAAGGAGGTGTCTTTGTTAGAATAACTTTTAGAGCAGTAACTCCTCCCGGTGACTTTGTTAGATTAACATTAAAACAATAAAAATCGACATTCCCGAAACCTGCACCATCCGGGAGACCTCTCTCCTGTTTCCCGTCATTTTGAAAATATTACTTTTTCATTGGGGGGGGGGGGTCTGCAACAATGTTTTTTTCTCGATATTCTCCATACAGTGGTGCCAGTGGTGTAGTGGTATGCGATACTGCCTCTCACTGCAATGGATTGGGTTCAATCCTAGACGGCGCCGTCGGTATTTTTTGATGCAATAAATCTCTGATCAAGTAAAGGGAAGTAGAGCCGTTGGTCCCCGGTCCGTGAGCTGATGGGTTTTTTTCCTTGTCGGGTATTTTCATCACTGCGACCATTTTTCTGATCTATTGTGATATATTCCCCATTTTTTTTTTTCTTTAGCTATATCAAGATGCCGTATCACTATTATTAGGAGTGATCGCCATCGTTTTACTATAAGCATTATCCCAGCACGGCATTATACTTTGAATAAAGTGCACTGCCGTACTGGGAGTTGTTCTCCAAATGTTAAAGGGTTCTATCAGCCCCTTGTCGAAGAACTTACGCCTTTTATTGAAAATTGCCGGACAGTGGCATAGCAAATGTTCCGACTCTTCCTTTTCTATGCCACAGAAGCGACATACATCATCTTGAAGTTTTCCAATCAGCTTCAAGTGATAACGGCTCAGACAATGACCTGTTATAAGACCTGCATATATACTAAGATCTTTCTTAGAAAGTTCCAGGATTTTGTGGGTCACAGAAATGTTTGGATGAATAAATCGCTTCGACTGCCTAGCAATGGATGTGTTCTTCCAGTTTTCCTCCACTTTTGAAGATTCCCACGCTTTTAGCTCCATTCTAAGAGATGCACCCGATAAGCCACAAAAGGGCTCTGACCCGATGAACTTATGAGAAGATCCGAGTCTTGCTAGTGCATCAGCTCTTTCATTTCCCTCAATCCCGCAATGACCAGGAACCCAATATAAGTTGACTTGATTATGACAAGACAATTTTTGAAGTGATTGAACACACTCCCAGACAAGTTTTGATGTACATGTCACCGACTTTAAAGCATTTAGAGCAGCTTGACTGTCGGACATGACGCAGATATTTGAACTCTTATAGTTTCTACGCAAACATATAACGGAACACTCTAAAATTGCTTGGATTTCAGCTTGGAACACAGTTGGCCATCTGCCCATAGGAACCGATATTTCTATCCCTGGGCCAGTTACTCCTGCTCCCACTTGATTGTTCAATCTTGAACCATCTGTATAAAAAACAATCGATCCTGGACGAAGAACCGGGCCACCAAATTGCCATGAATTACGCCCAGGGTCAACTACTCGAAAAAGTCGATTGAAGTTGTATCTTTTCTCCATCCAGTCTTCGTTGTTCCTTACTAGAGAGTTGATACTAACAGTTTTTAGAATCGTAAGATGTCCTCTAAGGTCTCCTTCAAAGAGTTTCACTGACCTTGTAATCACAGCAAAAAAATAATTTTGATATCACGTCAAAGTGGATGCACTACAATCATGTCGGAAATATGGTGTAATATTACTTGCTAAAAAGGACAAAATTATCATTAATACAAGGCATGAACTGACATTACGCTGCTTTTACTGCATTTGTTTATTTATGTGGTCATAAAAATTACATGAAATTTTCGACATGATTGTAGTGCATCCACTTTGATGTGATATCAAAATTATTTTTTTGCTATGATCCTTAGAGCACACTTTTCGGCTTCTAATTGTATAAATTGATGCAATGGTAGCATATAAAGCAAAGCATCCAATGCCTTCGATGGTGTACTTCTTATTGCACCTGTTATTGAGAGAGTTGCTAATCTTTGGAGTTTTTCTAACTTTCTCTGAACAACACTCTCTTTTGTTTTTTGCCACCAGACCAATGCACCATAAGTAATCCTGGGTTTCACAATTGCCGAGTAAATCCAATGGATCATTTTCGGTTTCAGTCCCCACTGTTTACCGAATGTTCTTTTGCATATCCATAGAGCATTAGTAGCTTTGTTTATTGCCTGCTCTAGGTGCATATTCCAATTAAGTTTACTATCGAGGATTACTCCATGATATTTGACAGCATTAGAAAGTTCCAAAAGTGTGCCTTTCAATCTTATGTTGTCTAATGAAAATTTCTTCCTTAGGGTAAATGGCACGATAGTAGTTTTAGAAGGATTTATGTTTAATTCTTTCATTATCACACCACGATGAGACAAAATTTAAAGCAATTTGTATTCTGTTAGCGATAATACAATCATATTTGCCACGTACAATTATGACTATATCATCTGCGAATCCAATTATTTCGAAGCCATGGGCTATTAAATTTTTGAGAAGATCATCAACTATTAAAGACCACAACAGAGGTGATAACACGCATCCTTGCGGGCATCCTTTGGTTGCTCTTACACTGATGAGTGAGCTTCCAAGGTTTGCTGATATTTCTCTTTTTGATAACATTTCATTGATCCAACTTACAATGCATTGATCGAAACCACGTTTCATCATAGCTGTAGTCATTGAATCGTGAGATGAATTATCGAATGCACCTTCAATGTCAAGGAATGCAGCAAGTGAAATTTCTTTTGCTTCAAAAGATCTTTCTATTTTTGTAACAACCGTATGGAGTGCTGTTACTGATGACTTACCTTCCTGGTATGCAAATTGATATTTACTCAGAGGATTTGTGACTAAATATGATGACTTTATGTGTTCATCTATTATTTTTTTTCCATTATTTTTAGCAAAATAGACGATAAGCTTATTGGCCTGAAGGATTTTGGTGAAGTTTTATCCTTTTTATTAGCCTTGAGAATAAAAATAACCCGCACTTGTCACCACACTGCCGGTATATAGCTTAATATTAAGCTTGCTCGAAATATCTTTGTTAGAATAGGCATTACAACCGCTTTTCCCTTCTGTAGTAGTACAGGAAAAATTCCATCCCTACCTGGTGACTTGAAAGGTTCAAAGGAGTCAATCGCCCATTCAACTTTTCTTTCAGTAAAGATTTTGTTGGCCAAAGTGCAAGCATCAGCTCTTGTTCTGTCTAACTCAGTTGTTTCATTCAATATTTCATGAATATCCGTCCTGGTTTCATCGATACCAATTGCTGTTGTCGTCACGTTTTGGTCTTCGTTTGAATTAATAATAGAACATGGAAAATGCGTTCTCATCATCAACTCTAACGTGTCATTTGTAGAAGTAGTAAAAGAGCCATCCTCTTTTTTCAAAGTGCCCAGACCATTGGAATGATCTTTAGCGAGTATTTTCTGCAACCTAGCAGTTGCTGGAGTATTTTCAATGTTCTCACATGTATGCCTTCAGTGTATCCTCTTTGATCTCCGTATTTCCTTATTATAGGCGGTGAGGGATTCCTTATATTGTTCCCACTGTTGTGTTCGTTTAGCCCTATTGAAAAGCTTCCAGGCTTTTTTACGAAGTTTCTGTAGCCTGTTGTTCCACCAAGGTACATCCCTGTTTGTAGAGCGTTCCTTTTCGATGCAACTCTCATAAAAGGCATGTCGGATCAAATTTGAAAGTTGTTTAGAACTATTCTCAAGTTCTTCACAAGTGTTTAAGTTAATTGCTATCGTGTCTCTTCCTGCCACTAGCTCTGAATTATGGGTTGACAAGTAGAGTCTAGGTGTGGGCGTCAGGAGCTTGAACTCAGTACAAACAACAAAACAAGGAGGGAAATAAAAAATGATGATGGCTTACAAAATCATGTTCAGTTTTTCTTGGGAATTCAATGTCCGTGAACCTCATAACCTTCGCTGTATGCTGAATCCCCGCAACAGATTTATAAAGATCGTCCTTCAGTTTGTTGACTTCCGGACGAATCCAATATACCGGAACGTCAGCATTGTACTCACATGTGAGCAGGTTTCTGTTAAACCAATAACCAGTGCGCAAAACAATCAGGTTCAATGAGTCATTTTCATGAACTGTCATCTGTCTCATCATTCACTGCCTCGTGAGAGTCTGAATGATTGAGAGGTAAACGAGTCACTGACAGTCGAGCACTCAGGCAGTAGTTCAGTTAGCACGTTTATTCTTCCGTGATGGTACTCAATACTTGTTTTGAATGACTAAGCGTACATTTTCTATGTAAAAATGCCTCAATTACATGCTGTGTGAGCGAAGGCAAGTGGTGTGAGTCACCTGTTCGTGAGTGCCTGAAAGTTTTTGTTGGCTCATTTAATTGCCTCGTCATTTACCGTTTGGTACAAACGATCTGCACAGAGCAATGGATTGAATAGTGCAGTGTTTTCACACTCAGCCTAATAGCGAATTCATTTATTATCGGGGTTGGAACCAGTTCCAACCCAGTGCGAAACCGAACTTTTTGTCAGTGCGAACCTCAACCTGAGCTGGGTTTTAAAAACAAACGATCAAACTGACGTTTGTCAGAAAACAAGCAGACCCAATCTTGATACCCGATCCAGGTTGGAACTGAATAATAAACGAATTCGCTATAAGCAGTCAATAATTTTACGCTTTGCCAATAACACAGGCGCAATTAGCTGAATCAAAAATGCCGCTCTCTTGAATTACTATCCATGGATTCAGCATAGCATCATTGAGCTTCATGCTGTGCATTACCTTTAATTTTATTTATACTTGGATAACCACCTTAGGCAGATAACAAATTGATTTACCTTTCCAGGGAAAAAATGCCCCATTTTACGACATGTTACATCATGTACAATCCCATCCATAAATTTCTTGTACACTTAAACACTTTTGTTGTTTTGGACATGGTTTCCGGAGAACGGGAAGCGATGCTCGGACAGTATTAAACACAGCAAAAAAATAATTTTGATATCACGTCAAAGTGGATGCACTACAATCATGTCGAAAATATGGTGTAATATTACTTGCTAAAAAAGACAAAATTATCATTAATACAATGCATGAACTGACATTACGCTGCTTTTACTGCATTTGTTTATTATTGTGGTCATAAAAATTACATGAAATTTTCGACATGATTGTAGTGCATCCACTTGATGTGATATCAAAATTATTTTTTTGCTGTGAACGACTAGAAAGTATTGACGGTTTCGTACACAGCAAAAAATAAATTTTAATATTACATCCAAAAGTATGCACTTCAATCATGTCGAAAATCTCATGTAATTTTTATGGCCACAAAAATAAACAAATGCAGTAAAAGCAGCGTAATGCCAGTTCATGCACCGTATTTATGATAATGTTGTCCTTTTTGGGAAGTAATATTACACCATATTTTTGACACGATTGAAGTGCATCCACTTTGATGTGATATCAAAATTATTTGTTTGCAGTGTATCTGTTGAATTTCAATTCGTGCGGGTCGGCTCAAATTTCAGAAATGTTCGTTAAGTACCTGTCCAATACATCCGGTGCCAAATTTTTAGCATATCGAGACAATCGGATCAAACTCATTTTAACAAAAGGTGTTTGGCAAATTGAAGTTGAAATTGAATTTGTTCATGCTAGATACAAAGTTTGCTTTGATGAAGCGGGCAATTAAAGAAAATGCCCTCCACCTAGTTGTCGTGATCACCTGGGGAAAGTCAAAAAGTAAATATTATTGATGTGTGCACCGAAGAATGGCAAAAACAAAGCCAACAACAGTTGAAATCAGAAAATTAGTAATACTTCATTCTGCATTACAAAAATGAGAAAAGTCAGCGAGGAATCGCGAAAATTATCAACAGAAGCCGTACAACTGTACAGTCTATAATAAATCGCTACAATGGTGACGGTCGGATTGACAATAAACCGAGAACATCTTCGAAGAAAATTTTCAACAAAGCCCAAGAGCGATGGCTCGTTCGTATGATGAAAGATGATCCGAAATTAAGTGCACCAAAACTTGTAGTTCAGGCGAAGAAGTATCTTTAGAAAAAGGCGAAATTGCCAATCTCCATGGCAGAGTAGCCAGACGAAAGCCGTTTGTGTCACCAAATAACATCAAAAACCGTGTTGAATTTGCAAGGGCACACGTTGACAAGAATGTTGTCTTCTGTAAACATGTTATGTACACGGTTGAAAGCAAATTCAACATTTTTGGATCAGACGGCAGGTTTATGGTGTGGCGGAAACCGACTGAAGAGCTGGAACAGAAAAATCTTCGTGCAACTATCAAACACGGTGGCGGTTCTGTAATAGTTTGGGGTTGTATGTCAGGAGCAGGTGTTGGTAATTTGCATTTCATCGATGGAATAATGGATCAATATGTGTATCTGGACATATTGAAGAAGAATGTCAAGGCCAGCGCAAAAAAAGTTGAGATTATCGAGAACTTTTCACTTCTATCAGGATAACGACCCGAAGCATACGGCAGTATATGCGACGGCTTGGTTGTTGCAGAATTGCCCAAAAGTAATGAAACCACCTGCGCAATCGCCTGATCTCAATGTCATCGAGAATCTGTGGCATCAGTTGGACGTCAACATCAGAAAGCATGAAATTACAAACAAAGAGTTGTTGAAACGTGCATTGGAGTTCGAATGGAAGAATCTCTATCCAGTTCTTACACTGAAAAACTCGTTCGTTTGTAATGACTGGACGATTTTCACAGTGAGGCATTTTTGAAATTGCAATTGTAATTTTAAGAGAATGACCACTATGTGAAAGTGAAGCTGTACTAACGTGCAATTAAATGCTTCTATAAACAAAACAGACCTTTTTCATTATTTAGCGGTTTATGAATTTAAAAAGGAAACATACTGGTGGACGATTTTGACTGTGCCACACTGTAGGTGATGTTAAGTGATAGAGATAATTTTGATGCACTCATTTGAAGGAAAACTTTCTTGCAGATCTCTGCACATATCGGTTTGCGGTACGTAGACTGTGGGCAACTTTAAACTTTTACATGGAAAGGAATTCCTGGAACAACGAGAGTCTTCGAAACTTCTACAAATCTTCGGCAGCTTTTGGAGCTTCTCTTGAACTTCGGGATCTTCAGCTGTTCCTAAAATTTCTCAATTAGCAAATGATGGAGTGCAACGCTTCATCACCTATCGTTCAGATGGAAGAACTTTAAATTGAACCCAAGCGCAGACATGTCGAAAGTTTGCACACCAAACTGCCAGCGCCAGAGTACATGTGGTCATCAACGAAAATACTACCGTGCGGGGGCCAACCGGTCGAGACATATACATACCTTTTACCCGTATAGCCCACTTTTCTGGTAGGCGAAAATTAATTATAATCTCACTTATAGCAGCGATACAGCTTCATTTATGCCTTATAGGACTGCTACTTCTACGAATGCGAGGCGGCTCATTGGAAGAGGCCATTCCGGTGATTACTCTTGTTCGGAAGCCGAGCATCATGCTGAGGTGCAAACACGGAATAAATAAAGCAATATAATAATCATAATACCGAAGCCGCATCTCTCCGACCGGCTCCTGACGGTTGGCAACAGAAGTTCCAGTCAGTTCTCGTTCAGGCTGCGACGACGACGACGATAAATGCATAAAATTAAATGAAAGGCTTTGTTGTTTTTGAAGGAGCTTTTTTCATACTAGGATGAAACCCAAAGAACGAACGAAGCCAGCTGATGCCTATGTACGTGTGTTTGTGGGCGGGTTAGGGTGATATACAATTAAACTACGCCCAAAGTACGAAGGAAATTAATATTTAGATTAACAGCTTGGTTGATTTTCACAACAGATGTTGCTAGTAAAACAAAGATTTTTGCTTGGGACCGAAGAGAGTACCACAGCTGAGCCAAAAAGTTGAGCACGTTATTTCTATTTTAATAGAAGTAACTCTAAGACCAGAAGGTCCCGAAAAAACGTGCTCAACTTTTTGGCTCAGCTCTGGTACTATCTTCGGTCCCAAGCTAATCGATGCACCCCTCGAAACATAGGAAAGTCCACGAACCCCTCATTTTATCTGTCAAACTTTCATAGTGAATCAAAACAAACATAGTGTAGCAATAGAATGTCGACTAGAATGGGGTACGTTAATCGATTTGCTTGGGACCAATAGGCTAGTCAAGTAAAGAGCCAATTTAAAATCGTTAGTTTCCACCGATTGGTAGAACCGTATATTGTTTTCATAATTCGAAACCCGATTAACCTGAGGAAGCAGAAAACTTCGGATCACCCTAATCCCGCACTGTTTGTGTTAATGTATGCACATGATATGATTCATAATTCAATTGGAAAATTCTTCAAATATTCCGGAAAAGCTATAGCCATTAGAGCCCGAGCCAAATGGCTCAAACGACAATGGCCGGACGACGACGACGACGACGCTGAAGAGGGTTGGACCGGAGGGGAGTGCAAAATTGTATAACAATTTCTCTAAGAGACCATAATCGTTTGGTTGCAGCTGCTGCTCGCTCCGTTTCCGGACCGTAGTGGATGGTGGAGTCATTCCGGTGATCCATTTGAACGAGCGGGGTTGTAGGAGGCCATAAAGCAAAGCTGATCCGGATCAGTGATCCGAAGCAGAGTGGAGCCACAGGTGAATGAACCGTTCGTTGGATGGGAATTGGAAAAGAGTTCCTCGCTCATTGCATTGCTTGTGGGAGGTATTTGAATGTGCCGTTCTGTGGAAATGGGCAAATATTTGAGACCGATGTGTTTAATTAACGTTATTGCTGCACTGGGGCAGCCAGTGGTCGGGGTTCTAATGGAAAAAGGAAGTGGTGCGGGTTGTTAGAGCAAATATCATTCCATCGATTATTTCCGGTCAATGAGCATCCAGTATCTCGATTTGTTCAAAAAGAGCATAGGTGAGCCCAGATTATTTCAAAGACATGTTGAGTGCAGATACATTTCTAACATTCCTATTGATATTTCCAGAATAAGTCCAAGGGACATCCACTGGAAGATCGGAGCGCCTATGAAACCTGTTTTGAGTACTGGACAAAAGGGGTGCCAGGTAGTTTGATGGAAATGCTGTTTGAAACTGAAAAATTTTGAACTACCTATTTATAAAATAATATCGCTTCTGGACGGTTAAGTAGAATTTTCAATTTTGTTGCGAATAACATTTAAATGATCCTGAACTATGTAGAGACTCTAGACCAAGCGGAGAATCCGAAGCCGTTCTTCACCCATACATAAAGTTTGCAGTTGCCTTGGCAAACGTGATGGTGCCGATCAGGATTGAGAGTTGGATGACAGCTTGCATTGCGGAGGGTTTTATTGTAGCAGGTGCAGCAGGTGGCGGCATCGTGTTTTCCGGTTGTGTTGCTGTACTTCGTGTCTCACTTATTTTTAGAAGATTTGAGGCCTGGTTATCCGATTAAAAACGGTCCCTTGCAGTAGTCAAACCCGATGGTGGATTTGCTGGGTGCAAAGGAGGTTTCATTGGTAAAGACAGTGATACCAACAGGAGAGTACAAGGAGTAAATCTATCATCTAAAATTGCGACCGTTGCGAAAAGGTGTTAGGTTTTGAACGCTTATAACTTTGTCATGTATGAATGAAATTAAACTCCAAATACACCAATCGATAGGAAATAACCTTACGAGGCTGCTGAAATACATAATTTTAAAATTATCCATAAGAAAAAATTGAAAAATGTACAAATAATAAGTGATTATTTTATCACTGTTTTTATGAAATAAATGTTTTTCCAAAACCCAGTCGTCATAATCGAGTACCACTTGGTTGCACATCCTTCTTCTGGAACCCAAGGGGTGGTCACTCTACACACTTATTTTGCGCCAACTTTTTTCTTAGTATGCCACAGCTGTTCCAGCAGTTCCAAGATGTCATTGAACTGACTTTTATTTGCTTGTGAATAATGCCTTGTTTGGCAACCCCGGTATTTTAACAGCGCTTGTTTTTGTTTTGTTTTTCGAAACCTGAGAAGACCCGGGAGTAGGAAGGACATTTTCGTTCCTGAGATACGGACCTTGCGGGTGGAGTTTCACCATAGAGGTAACTCTAAGACCAGAAGGTCCCGAAGAAACGAGCTCAACTTTTTGGCTCAGCTCTGGTACTATCTTCGGTGCCAAGCTAATCGACACACCCCTCGAAACATAGGAAAATCCACGAACCCCTCATTTTATCTGTCAAACTTTCATAGCGAATCAAAACAAACATTGTGTAGTACTAGAATTTCAACTAGAATGGGGTACGTCAATTGCTTGGCACCAATAGGCTAGTCAAGTAGTGAGCCAATTTAAAATTTAACTTTCGGGCCAGTAGCATTCCATGCCCGTTGCCACAGCCTAACTCGCTGGGCTAATGTGGCAAAATCTACTCCCGTTAAGTCACTCCACCATACTCTCGCCCTTGCAACCGTGGGCCTGTCATTGAGGATGGGAGCCCTCTCTAATAACCTCAGCGCCTTAGTGGCCAGGTCCTTAGTGACAACATTCACCAAAGGTACCTTACCATTCTCCACCAATAGGGAAGCTATTGGTGAAGATCTCAGCGCTCCACTACACATTCTGTACGCCTCATTGTGCTGAGACACCACCCCTGCTCCACAGTTCCGCTCCGTAAAGAATGCTAGGGACAACCAGAGCCCTAGCAACCTTGGTCAATGGACTACGAGAGGCTTCAGAGAAGCGACCATTTAGGGTCCAAAGACTGCTGAGGAGACCAAACTTAACCATTTCTGGAAAGCTGGTCCCCTCGAAATTTAACACGACGGATGAGGTGTTAACCTTCCCCTCGCCACTACCCTTACAGATTCGGTGGACATCTACTACACCTTGTGTAGCAAAATGCTCTTTCAGAATCTGCTCCGATTCGTTGATGATATCCACACTTGATATCACACAACGAATTTTGTTCAAGGTAGGGTGTGCGTTGCCAGTAACTTTAACGATTTGATCAATTGTAACCATGGGTGCCAGACAGTGCCAATGACTCTGCCCAGGTGTGCTCAAGCTTATTATGTTCAAGCTGTTCAACCCCTTGGCTTGTACCTGAAAAGTTATTAAAGAGCGCTGCCTCCGCTCAATTTCGCTCGGACGCAGTGAGGCTACATATACAGATTTATCTGTAATCAATCAATCTAGGTGAAACAGAAAACACGGAGAAGTCCACCTAACGCAGTTCCTGACTGGCTACGGCTGCTTCAGGAAATACCTGCATTTTGAACACGCAGCGTTCCCAAACGCATCATTGTCTCAGTTCTCACTTCGAAACGTAGGTGTCGACCGATCGCAAACGTTTGACTGTAATTCATCAATAGCACAGAGAACAAACGTCCAAGTTTGGTCAGAAACTTGTATAAAGTTAAGTGGAAACGACGCCGTTACGTAGCGCTAGCACCTTCTGATTTTCTCTATAAATTTTCCTCTTTCGACCAATTTGGCGCTAGTATCGATAAATTATCAGTTGAAAATTGCCACTTGGCGCTATCAGCACTTAGTGTCTAGTGTATGTTTTGCAACGCCAGCGCCATAATGTTGTCAGAGAGGGTTTTAAGTGGGGAAGTTACCGTTAGTGGCACTTAAGTCAAATATGAATCTTTACACAAGTTTTTAGAGAAATTTTGTTCGAGCTTCAACGTCTGTTCTCTGTGTCAATTCTGCTCAATTGGAATAACTCTTTTTATGGCTTCTACAAATATTCGATTGTTCCAATGTTGACATGACCACCCACAAGAGCGGTATCAAGTTCGTGAAAATTTGTTTCCATCATTTACCGACACCTTTCAACTGCTACTGCCTCCCTAACGAGGTACCTACTGTAAATTCTGAAAGTTTTCATTTTCAAAACTGCACCACATCACCTTTGCACCGAAGGCAACAACGTGGAGAAAGCTGAGTTCTTTTATGCTTTCCGCCCACTCCACCGCCCACGGCCGGTCAGAGTTTAGCAAGAGTTGCGGAAAACTTTAAATGGATATCAGTTTGCTTTCCATGGGGAACCACCCCCACCACCGCCGGTACGAACCTTTCCTTTCATGAAAACTAGTGCTCAAGAGGAAAAATTCCGTGGAAAATTAGCTACAAAAGAGTGTACTTTTCTTCGTACCTTACTTTCCTCAAACTTCCCACTTTCCCCACCGGAACAGGCGAACGTAGATGTTTAATCGTTTGGACGGATATTGGCGTGGGAGGGGCGCCAACTTCTTTCAATTATAAATTTTCTTACTGGCACAAGTAGCGAATAGATTGCATTAAGCTTGCCTTCCGACCAACCATTAGCGCTGCGTTGCAAAAGCATATGGGGAAGTTTGTTGTCGAAACAACTTTTGCACCGAAAACGCAGGGAATTGATTACTGGCCAAGGTGACCCTCCCCCCCCCCCCCCCCTACCGGGTGCATCCGTGTAGTAATTGAACTGCAGGGAAACAAAGTTTTCCAATGAAAACAGTTTTCCCATCTCACGGCTCGTCTCAAGTGTGCTTGGTGTTTGCAATTATCGTGTTGCGGTCTTAGTTGGCGTCCGGCACAAGTTCTCCGGCTAGGGGCTATCGATTTAAGCTACTGTCGGACTTTCAGCAAGTTGTAAGTTTAGAACGGGTAGCTAAGCAGGACAAAGTGGTGTGGATTTGGAAAGTTAGTTTGATAATGGGTAATCGAATGCCAAAATACTTCAAGAATGATCTACCGTGACCCGTGTTTCAATCCCATAAGCTTGGGACTTGACTTTAATAGTAGTAAATCACAGCGATGCTTGGCGTGAAAGAATCCACCACCCGCTATTACACCGCGATTGAGGATAATTCCTTCCTAATCGCGAACCCAAGCCGAATTCTGTTCTGTTCTTTGGTCGGAATTTCGGCAACCGGTCTTCGCTGCAACAGCACTGATAGGTATAGGTAGCTATTTGCTGCTCGGAGGTAATCCCTTCGGGGATTCAGAGCGATCCCACCGAAGCTTTTCGAAAGCGTTCAGTTTTGCTCCGTCACATTAAATGTGTTCCGGTTCACTTGTACCGATTACGGTTTGTTATCAGTTCCGTATCGGTTGCCCGGATTTGTTTTAACAAGTTATCAAAGGATTTTCAAGTTGGATGATTGAAGGTTTGTGCTTTAAAATGCAATGACGGTACGATGAGGAAGAGGACGAGAGCAGGGCCCCGCAAAGTCACTTTCAATCTAAAATCGTCAAGCGACGATGAAGCTGTCAACCATCACTTTCAATTTAAAGTCATTCTGTCTTCTCTTCGAGCAGATCAACATCAACAGAACCACTTTCGAGTGTGTGAGTGCTGACCACGTTTTGCGTCCATTGCTGCAATGGACGCGCTCTTACCCTCGTTGGCGTACAACAATTTGCCATACAATGAAACTACTAGAAGCGGCTCCAGTTCTGATCGAGGAGGCTTTTTGGATAGCGGAAGATAAAGTGTTTATTGTGTTGTACCTTTTGACTATAGTTTTAAGATGTATTGTATAGTGACCAAGAATCCTTGGCTCTGTAAAGTTAATTCGGTTGAGCCTTATCAAATAAATTAATAAACAAAAAAAAAAAAAAAAGAACCACTTTCGATCAGTTTTCATGCTGTTTGTTTTGGCTTGACTAGTCTTCATTTCTTCTTTCATTGTCAAATGAACTTACTTTTGCATTGAAGCGGAGCTGTTCGATCCAAATTCGTGTAGTTTTTAAGACTTTTGTTGATTGTTCACTCGGTTCATTTAAGCGTATGCGCATAGATCTGTGCACGTGAATGTCAAATTTATCATTGTCGGGTGATTTGTTTACCCATCAATATGGGTAGTTTTTGAATCGGGGTGACGTTTAGAGATCGAAAATTGATATGCGACGCCATGGAATTCAAGATGGCAGCTTCCAGTTTAAGAAAAAGTGGGAAATGCTGTCAAATAATTATCAATAAAGGTATTTTGGGAATCGGGGTGATGTCTAGAGGATGAAAATCGATATCCGACGCCATTTTGAAACAGAAGATGGCAGCTTCCGATTTACGAAAAAGTGGAAATACAGTCAAATACACATCAATGTTGGTATTTTTGTAATCGGTATGAAGTCTACAGATCGCCATTTCTAAATCCATGATGGTGGCATCCGATTTCAGATTAAGTGGGAAATACTGTTGAATCCCATCAAAATAGGTATTTTTTGGAATCGGGATGGCGTCTAGAGGCCGGAAATCGATAGCCGACGCAATTATTAAATCCAATATGGCGGCTTCGTATTTCAGAAAAAAAATGGGAAATGCTAATCAATACCCATATGGGTATTTTTGGAATCGGGGTGACGTCTGGAGATTGGAAATCAATATCCGACGTCATTTTAAAATCCAGGATGGTGGCTTCCGCTTTGAGAAAAAGTTGTAAATTCTATTAAATACCCATGAATCAGAGTAACGTCAAGGGGCACGCAATACAAAGAACCGGTGCGTTGAAGTTAAAATGCAATCAAAAGTACTTACATTAATTAATGCGTTTTGACGCAGTACTGAAGGTAATTGAAATTATCTACCCGTAATTAATGTAATTAAAAGCATTGAAAATGTAATTAATATACTTAAATTACGAAATTTTAACTGTAATTAATGGAGTGAAAATGTAGTTATTGCTCTACATTGTGTAATTAATGTAATTAAAACAGTAGTTAATGGAATTAATTTAATTTTAGCCGTTGCCTGCGTTGGAGTTGAAAGGTTATTGCGTGCCCCTAGGGTAACGTCTAGAAGCAGGAAATCGATATCCAACGCCATTTTTGAAACCAAGACGGTGGCTTCCGATTTGCAGAAAAGTGTCAAAAAACCTAAAATATGGTTATTTTCAGAATGGGGATGAGACGTAGATGTCGAAAATTGATGACACGCCCAGAGCTGGCAAATGTAATTTTCAATGAAAGATCTCATGTGATATTTACAGAGATACTTCTGTCACTATCATTGGATGAGAAAGCGATGATAGAGATTTTCTTCAAAATCTCATCGACTTTTTCGTCATGACAGAACGTGACAGTGTTGTGGTCATCGTAATTACTAGCTCATTTAATACTATTAAAGTTACTTGTACCAAGGAAATCTTAATAATGTATTCACTCTACCGATTACATACGGTAGTTTGCTAAAATTCATCTAATTTAGTAAGAAATGTAACCGCATAAGAATTATTCTCATGAGTGCTTGATCATTGAAAAATGACAAGAAAGCTAATGATAGGTAGTTGCTTCTCGTGATAGTGAGAGAACCTTTTTTCTCATTGTCACATGGCGGCCGTGATATTTACCAGCTCTGTTCACGCCGTCTTTAAATCCAAGATGGCGGCTTTGGTAAAAAAACTGTGAAATACTGTCAAATACCGCTAAATGTGGATAAATTTTTTGGAATCGGGCTGACATCTAGAAGCCAGAAATCGATGTCCGACGCCATCTTGAAATTCAAGATGGTGGCTTCCGATTTCAGAAGAAGTGTGAAATAGCCTACAAATGGCATCGAATATCGATTTTCAGCATCTACGCGTTGTCCTCGTTCCGAAATACCCAGATCTTAGGGTATTCTACACTTTTTGTGAAACCCGATGACCACCATATTGGATTCCAAAATGGCATCGGATAGCGATTTTCGGCATTCACACGTTGTCCCCATTCCGAAAATACCCATATTATAGCGTATTTGACACTTTCTGAACCCTGATGGCCGCCATATTGGATTCCAAAGTGGTATCTGATATTGATTTTTTGCATCTACGCGTTGTCCCTGTTCCGAAAATAACCATAGTATAGGGTATTTGACACTTTTTCTGAAACCCTATGGCCGCCATATTGGAAATCGATTTTCGGCAACCACGCGTTGCCTCCGTTCCGAAAATTCCCATATCTTAGGGTATTTGACACGTTTTATGAAACTTGATGACACGTTTTATGAAACTTGGATTCCAAAATGGCATCGAATATCGATTGTCGGCATCGCCGTTCCAAAAATACCCATACTGTAGGATAGTTGACACTTTCTCAATCCTAATGGCCGCCATATTGGATTCTAACATAGCGTCGGATATCGATTTTTGGCATCTACACATTGTTCCCGTTCCGAAAATAACCATATTTGACACTTCATAAAACCAATGGCCACTATCTTGAATTTCAAAATGACGTCGGATATCGATTTTCTATATTTACGCGGCATCCCCGATTCAAAAATACCCTACCGTAGGGTATTTGACACTTTTTCTGAAACCCGATGGCCGCCATTTTGGATTCCAAAACAACGTCGAATATCGATTTTCTGCACCTTCGCGTCGTCCCCGTTCCGAAAATATCCGTATTGTAGGGTATTTGAGACATTCCCTGACCCCGATGGCTGCCATCTTGGACTCCAGAATGGCCTCGTTAATTTAATTTTCGTTTAATATAAAATAATATATTATTACTACATATAATCCCTATCGGCAACTGATATTGTGCGGATACTATCCGGATACTATATTTTGATGCCTACGTCGTCAGGTCGTGACAAGTCGAATGAGCCCCGATTTGAAGTGAAAGTGGAAAAAAACGAAGGAAGCAGTTTCCGAGTCATTCATTGAGTCAATTGAAACAAGTCTTTGCTTCAAATGAAATGAACTGAAGCACTTGACGAACGAAACAAGTGATAGTCCAGTCATGTTTGAAAAAAGGAATGTTCATCGTGACTCGATAACAAGAAACACGATGACTTACCCGAAAATGATATTACTCGAAATGAAACAATTCTGCGGAGAGTTCATTTGCTTTTCTTTGTTTCGAAAATGCAGAACCCTGGACGAAAGACGATCGTTGCGTGCTCTCGTACACTCAAAAATATTAGAAAACGAACACAGATTAAATTTTATGCTTTTTATGCTTTTTCAAAATTTATACATTGGTTCGATTAAAATTTTCGTCAAAATTATACTAAGTCCGAATAACGGAGTGGAATTCGATCAGTGTTTACTAAAATGACAGAAAAAAGAACATCTGGATTCCCTTCGGAGCTTCGTGCTGGTGAAGAGCTTTGTTCCGGCGGATTTCTACTGCGCCTGTGATCTGCTGGGCAGCATCGAAATTGTAAGTATTTCTTAAATAATATTCATAAGAAATAAACTAATTAAAAAAGCTTCCTGAGACAATTTTTATTTCTATTTGAAAACAATAATATTTACCATAAATCAAATAAAGAAGCGAAAAATACATTTTCTCGAATAAACCGTACCTATGCATTGTAAGTATATTTCGATTTTATACTATGGCACGCATAAACCATTTTTATACTAAGTTTGCATTCACTCCCTTTATACCGACCTTTGCGTCGGTACGGAAGGTTGCGATTTAGCGTAACTATTATACTATTTAGATTTCAATATTTTTTGAGTGTAGTCTGCCGTCACATCTGCTGAGGAGTGCGCAGGGTTATGTTCATAGTAAGTAGTGAGCGGCTAGTAAACACTCAATTATTATTTTGCACGTAAATCGAATCAAAAGTAAGATTGATGTGAAATACTAGCTTCTAGCAAGTGTTGCAAGATTAGTTAGGTACAAATCCCTGCTGCCGAATTGTATTTTGTTTTCTCCGCCCATCTCTCCCTCTGAGTATTTCTATCTGTCAAACACATGATTGCATGGTAACGCTTGGTGATACGATCCTTTTATCAAAGTAATAGTCGCGGTGGTATCATGTCCCCAACACAGGAAAAAAAATATACCCATGACCACGGTGGTTGAGAGCGGAAAATTTCCTTAACCTACTTATTTTCATCAGAGTTCTTAAGTACAGTACCTGCAATGAAAAGAGAAAACAAGAAAAAGTTATTACAGATTCAATCCACATATTTAGAACTATGAATAATAATCTTGATTAGAAATAATGAGAAGGTTTATTATTCATGAGTTCTTCCTCTTCTTCTTCGAAAGGTACAAAGATTTAAGTAACGGAAAGGAGAAAAATCTATACAACTCTCTAAACACTTAAATGTTTTCGCCCAGATTCCAACAGCCGAGTAGTTGTGCAATTAATTTTGCTGAGATTCAGTAAAACAATTGCCGAGACTCAGCTAAAAAATAACTATTTGCTGAAATATCAGCTGACAAACAGATATTTTGCAGAGATATCAGCAAAAGTAAATGCAGAGGTAATCGGCTATTGGAGATTTTACCGAGATAGATTAAGCGTGTAATAGGCCTTTTTAATGCACCACCATCGCGAGGGCACCACGTGAGTTCAAGAGGAAACGTCAACCAAACCGTTTGTTTACATCAGAAGATGGATTTTTCACAACGCAAATTAAACCATTTATCATTGACCATCTTGCCAATTTCCATCAGTAGTTGTCTTATTTTACGATTTTCCACAAATCTGAGCTGATTTGCACCTAAATTATTCACACACCTGAAATCCGGAAGATCACAAGCACTAAAGTACTATTGGAATTTTGCATTTTTCTCAACAGAAATATTCGTTAACACTAGCAGAATCCTGGCAAAAATTAAACAGAATTAAATTTTTCAACTATAAATCGAGTTCTCGAGCATCTCAGATGAATCAATTTATCAGAAAAAGTGAACTAGTGTTGCACTCCAATGTCTCACGGTAAAAATTTAAGCTCACAAGTTGTGAGTCACAACACTCTTTTTGACGTTCTCATATTCACCACCAGCGGTTGAATCGGTCGCTTAGTTTCTATTAAAAAGGCGTAAAAAGTAAAATTCCCCAAAAGGCTTGGTAGCCATCATAATGAAGTAATGAAATTGGGTTGTTAGCGGAATGCTTAAATAAAACAGGAAAAAAAAGGTATATTCCATTTTTTGATAAGTCTTTAGTGGGAATGACACTGATGAAGACTGCACATTGTAGTCGAAATGCTGTTTTATTTAAGCATTCCACTATCAACCCAATTTCATGACTTCTTTATCTTTATTTTTATTGGAAGCAGGAAAAAGCCCATTTGAGTGAAGCTAACTTTAAAGCTTTTTTTCCTAAATGGGCATAAACCTCCTCATCTTTTCGCATCATCAGAACAGTACATTCCAAATGATACAGTATTAACTTAGAACAAAACAAAAAATCACCCTATTCTATCTCTCAATACTACCTATATTTTACTAACTGAGCACTTCGCGGAACCTATTTTTATCACTTGAACGTGACAGATGAATTTGAGGATACAGCAACAGCTAAAGCACAGACAAACAGACATAACACATTGAATATTTCTCACTGTAGAACATCGTCGCTAAAACATTACCGCCATCTGTTGATTACACTGTGGTGGGCACTACGCTGAACAGATGGCGGTAGTGTGTAAACGTCAAACGCAAGGGAATTGACTATGCGCGCCACAGGTGGCGGTACTACCAACTACGATACTTTTAAATTGACCGTTAAATGCTTGTTCGATGAACAACTTGCGAGTGTTATGTCTGTTTGTCTGTGGCTAAAGAGACTGAATTATGTAAAGAGGCGATATCTTATCCATTTGACAGGTCTTCTGCTCTATTGTGTGTGTGTGTGTGTCATCCTCTATCCCTCACCCAGCCGGGGGCGTTGGACAAGTAGAACTACGAATAATTTGATTAAATCTCATGCTCCGTAATGGTGCCCTTTATGATGTGAAGACTAGTACTTCAAAAAGGGTAACTTTTGAGGCAAGACAGGGTGTCCTCAACAAGTTAAGGGAACAGGATGCACTAGATGTCCAAAACAGGTACAGCAAAACATCACATAGACGCCCTTATTCACACTAACTACTCAGGGGATAGAAGGTCAAGAAGAGCCACCGCCGCCAACTAAAGCTTGAACCGGGTACCTGGGACTCCCACGATATACCCGCGGCAATGGTCAGCAGACGATGCCCTGTGCGTATTTAGTATGTAATATGTTTTATTTGGATACACAAAATGTTTGAAGCCATGCGTCATCTAAACCATAATTTGCATCACTATCACCCGGGAGCGCATTCCCGATGCTTCCACGCATATTTTTCTCTCCACTCCAACCACACAACAACCAAATATCACTTTTCTTTTTCAAGACACTCCGTGCACAAAAGCAATGCACATCGCAAAACCCTAACAATAGATCAGCGCCGTGCTCATCACCGCGTAAATAAAAAGAAATTAAAATTTTCACTCGCGATGCCACAAATTTTTGGTCCGGGAGAAACAATAAAACCACAAATTTTTGGTCCGGGAGAAACAATAAAACCACGCAGCGCCAAATCTTCTGATGCTTGCAATTTTGCAAACATGATGAATCATGTTTTATTTCTTGATTCTAAAACTTCTCCGAAAGCGAGAAAACCACCACTCTCACACGTATAACCGTCCGGGAGGCAGAGTGCCAGCGCTAATCCGGCAAATGCAGCCGAAAACTATGAAAGAGAATGCACGCACAAAACAGAGAGCAAATTTAGATACAACCGTATCCAAAGGCGTTCAAAACTCGACCTATTACAATAAAAATTGTTGTTACATTAAATATTGGTGTGTTTTCATTGTGGGTTACTTCACGAACAATAAAAATAAATCTGATTGAAGTATGCAAACTATGAGAGGGTCAGCAACACTGCCAATGTAATCAAGATAGGCGCTGCTCGTATGGCTCTTGCTTTGACAGTTCGTTTGGCTCCATTTGACAGGTCTTCTGCTCTATTGAAAAAAAAAAACCTTTTCCTATGACTTTGACAGATAATCGATTGTTTCAATGTTGACATGTCGTCTCTTTATAAATGCAGCCTCTTTAGTAACAACGATTGCGACACATACTACAAAAAGGCTCATAATAGCCATAATTAGTACCTAATGTCGATATACGAATGAATTGGTGAGAAACGGTGGGTACGACGACGAATATCAAGATTCAACTCACGTAACACTGCAGGAAAATCTACGGGAGACTAAACAACATCCGATATGAAAGAAGCCTTAGTGACATTCCTGCAAACCCCTAGAAGGTACGGATCAATTAGTTCATAACGATTTTCATAACTAGGAAGCTTAAATGGATCATTCCAAAGCAAACGTCGAAGAGCAAAACGAATAAACTTTTGTTGGATAGCTTCTACTTGCTGTATGCTGTTCTGATAGTGAGAAGCCCAGGCTACAACTGCATATTCTAATGTAATGCGAACTAACGAACAATGCAGGGTCTTCAAACAGTGAATATCCGAGAATTATTTTGCTCAGGAATTTAGAAGCTTTGGGGTTATATATCCTACATAAGGTTACGGGATGTAATGTCAGCCTAGCCCCTCACTTCGGCCTATGAAGCAAATAACTAATTTATTCAGCAATAATACATAATAGTAATGAACAATTAATACCACATCGGCTGTGACATTGTAATTCGTACAAGAATTGCTTATTTTTGGGACAAATGTAGAACATTTAATGCTCTTTTTTTTTAAGAAAAAGTTGAATGAAATTTTAATATTTTTCGATTTTTAGACGCCATGATCTTGCCGTATTATTGCACTAACGAAAATCCTCGTGAAAATCTACACTGCGGTGGTCATCAAAAAACCAGATATTTCCATGAATGGAAAGGACTCACCTTTTTGTAACATGATAGCCTAATAAATCTACATAGCAGGCTTCACTTGTATGGCTGATTCAGAAGATTTAATACCCCGTTCACATTACAGCGTATATCACGTAATATACGCTGTCTTGCAATGAGCACTCATACATCTAGTTTTCACTGGAAACTTTTTGAATATGAGGAAAATCGAGGGAGTGAAATTTTCGTCGATTTTCTTCACATTCTAGTAGATTTATGAGGAAAAGCGAGGAACATACTACCATAGAGGTAACTCTAAGACCACTGGGTCCCGAAGAAAATCATTATTATTTTTGGCTCACTCAGTACCAGAACAACGGTCCCAAGCAGTCCCAAGCTATTTCACTCACCCCTGCATGTTCTGCATGAATCCACACACCCCTGATGTTATCTGTCAAACTTTCATAGCGAATCAAAACAAACATAGTGTAGTAATAGAATTTCAACTAGAATAGGGTACGTTAATCGTTTGCTTGGCACCAATAGGCTACTAAAGTGGTGAGCCAATTTAAAATCGTTAGTTTCGTATTGATTGTTGATACTACTGAGTCATGAGTGAAGTATATTTTTGCGATTATGAGTGAAAAACCACTCAATTTTGAGTCGATCTCATTGGCCGCGCATTAAAATTTCGTTTAGGACCTTCGTACTATTACTTTTAGAGCAACATGTGATTAGGTGCTATGAGCCGAATGTAAACAATTACTTTAAACGTCGATTGCTCATGAATCACAACACGTCCCAGCAGACTAACTACACCTTTTGATAGAGCAAACTTACTCTACCAGATGCTGCCGTTGGCTTGCCTGAATTGCCCTAAGTCATTTTCACATGTTGCTCTTGACTTAACTTGACAGTTCATTATATGTGTGATGATGATGATGATGATGGTCCCACCTCTTATGCCAACAAACGTTTGAGCTGGACGATTTATCTTTAAGATAATTGAATATGACAATTTAACCAGCTTTGCAAACAAAATCGAACTGGGTACAGTTACAGATATAAATTTCCTCTAGAGTTTACAGTTGCAGTTTGCAGTTGCTTCACAGCGTGGTCGTGGTGGTCGTCATGTGTGTTCGTGAGAATATCTATTTGGTTTTTATATAAATTCTTAGACTCTGAACCATTTGGTGGAATATTTTAACTTTTGGTTAACATTTGACAGATGGAAAGTTATCGTTTAATCGTGCTATCCAAGCGTGGTTACTTGTGACAGACAAGAAGTTAAATTTTGACAACCTTGACTAAGTTCTTCTCGAAAACCGGGATTTTCGAACATAGAAAATAACTTTTGAAATGTAACTTTTAGTTTTAACCACGAGTTAAATTTAACTCGGCATATGGTTCACAGCCTAAAAGCATTGCGGTTTATGTTATATACATAGATAGACCGGAAAGAAAACACTGTCTCTTTCTTCCTCATAAGTTCTTACGCGAGAAGTGTAAGGGACGTTAAAAGTATGAATTATAAGGAGAGAGAAAGAAGCGCGATTCCACATGCCGGTCCTTTGTAGATCGAGGGTCATCTTCGATAGGCCGAAGCTGCATCCATTTATAGACTCCACGTACCTGGAGAGTTTTCATTTTGGAGCAGTGAGTTTTACAATTTTCGGTCGTGTTTAATTAATATCCAAATAATCAAACTATCTAATATTGCATGTTGCCAGTGAAATATCGTTTGCAGCTCAATTATCTTGATGTTTTCATTTTCTGTAGTATAGCTATTTATGCACAGACTAAAGGCTGACTAAAAGTAAATTTGTACGCACAAAAAGACCTGCTATTCGTGATTCAAAATTTTAAAAAAGTCTATTAATGGTTGCTTTACAGTACTTTTATTAAAACTTCAAAGTTACAGCATTAGATGGTTACATTTCTCCAGTTCGGATCAAATCTCGAACCTTCCTCTTGATGGAGCCCATCAGCGCCCGCACAGTGGAAACGGACACGGAATCAGCGCATTTCTTCCATTTTGTCCGCATTTGCTGGATGTCCTTGGCTGCCCCAGCGCTTCGTCGAAGTTGCTGCTTTGAAATTGCCGTATATTTTTCGGTTTGTCGAAATTCCGGGAAATTCGGAGGACAAAATTGATCTTGTTGGCAGCATACCACTCCAGAACCACCTTGGAGTAGTGGCAGCTGGCCAAATCGGGCCATAAGATGACTTTACCCCTATGCTTGCGGATGAACGGCAATACACACTTTGTCAGGCATTCTTCGATGTAAACTTGGACGTCGAGGATGTGACAAATGGTTCCGTTTTCAGGCCACAACTGCAAATCGCTTGCCAAATCATGGCCTTCTTCGCGAACTTGTCGGCAAACACGAACTTGAATCTTCCCGGCACATTCCTGCTTAAAATCGAGTTTGACGTATGTTTCGTCATCGATCAAAGTGCAGCCCTTGTGTTTCATCAAAACACGGCCGTACAAGAGCCTTGTACGCTTTTTGACCACGGAATTCTGCTTCATGTGCCAGTTCGGATGTTTACTGGTTTTATACGACTAGTATCCTTCCCTGGAAAGGATGTTCCGCACCGTTTGAAAGTTGGCGTTGTACCTTCAGGCCACATTCCGGATCGAAAGATCGAGGTTGGCTTCAACGCACCTCGCCACCTTGCTGCGCAGCTGACGATCCCTGGTTCCAGTTTTTTCGTAGGTCCGCTGATTCCTTTCCACATTCAGAGTTTCCTTGTAGGTTTTGAGCACTCGACAAACTGTTGTTTTCGGCATTTTCAGCACTTTAGTCAGTTTGGAACCGGACCACTCCGAATTTTCCAAGTGTTTGTGCATAATATTTTTCCTTCTTTCGAGTTCCATTTGACGTTATTTCTGAACGCGATCGACTACTTTGATCAAACTTGCACCAGTTGTTCTCTATAGAAGTGTAAACAAACCTCTGTCACAGATTTTTGATTGCTAGCGCGAGGGGCGTACCAATTTACTTTTAGTCAGCCTTTAGCTCGTCGATTTAAGCTCCTCAATATAACCATAGAGGTAACTATATGACCAGAAGGTCCCGAAGAAACGTGCTCAACTTTTTGGCTCAGCTCTGGTACTATCTTCGATCCCAAGCTAATCGATGCACCCCGCGAAACAGAGGAAAATCCACGAACCCCTCATTTTATCTGTCAAATTTTCATAGCGAATCAAAGCAAACAGAGTGTAGTACTAGAATTTCGACTGGAATGGGGTAGGTTAATCGTTTTGCTTGGGACCAATAGGCTAGTCAAGTAGCGAGCCAATTTAAAATCGTTAGTTTCCACCGGATGATATAACACCTGCCATAATAGATTGCATTCTGCTACGATTCGTGAAATTCATGGGAATAGTTAAGATCATCTGCTTCCAAAGAATTTGGATCATTGAACCAGCTGTCCAAAAGTGGATCATCCCCGGAGATAAATATATTCGAGTTTCTGCTCTTCTGTTGTATTATTTTGTTTCTCTGGTTCGACTCTGTTAATATTTTTTGAACAATCCATAAGCCAAGCTTTGTCATCTTGAGAGTAGGATGAATTTTGAGTTTCGTCCAAAACCTGCTCTAACGAAACAAGCTTCAAATCATTCTTCGCTTGCAACGCTCTTGGATATTTATGTCTTGACCTTAATTGTGAAAACAAATTGTTATCGAGAAAATATAACTGCAATTGAAGATTCGAGTACGTGGCCATAACTATTGCACTTTTCCAGGGTTTCCAACTCGTTTTTTCTCCAACTTTGCAATTTTAAATTATTAACCTGAACGAATTTGAAAACATTTTAGCATTCTAATACGCATCTATGTTTTTCCTGCTCAAAGCGAGCTTCTTGTTTCGTGTAGTAACAAGTTTATTTTATATCGACAACGTTGGAACTGAAATTTTGTTCTTCAACAATTGGCGTTGACGGCGACTTTGTAGCTCTTTACTCCTATGAGAAAATCCATAAGCAAACGTCAGACTGTGCGTGAAACATGGCGGACTTTGTACTATCCTTTCACTCCACCGAAAATTTTCATAAAAAACTGTATATATTTATTGGAAGAGCAAATTTTTCGACGATGCCGTCAACGCCAATAAAAAGAGCATGGTCCAAAATTGGTCGGCTAAAATTTGGTGTATTTTTTTAATCGTGCACTTAAAAAACTTGAACACCCCTCATTTTATAGGTGTGTGCGTACGGAATGTTGCCTCTATTTTGTTATTGCCATTTACTCAGTTGTCAAGATGGCGTCTAAGCAAGAGGAACAGCGTATCAACATTTTTCTCGTGCATAAGCAAAATCCCAATTTTCCACACGCGAACTTGGCAAAATCGTTGAAAGTGACCAAATCGACTGTGACAAACGTTGTTAAAGTGTTTGGGGAACGTCTGACGACTGCGCTAGGGTACTAGGATTAATGGGAAACTGCAACAAGGATGCCACAGCGACCGGTAGAAGAGTGGCCAGCATTTTCAAGCGTAATCATAACCTTTCCATCAGTGATATCGGAAAGATGCTGGGAACATCGCACACTACAGCGCAAAGAGCCATGAAATGAGCCGGAATGTCAACATACAAAGTTACCATGACATCCAATCGAGATGATGAGCAAAACAACTTGGCCAAAGCAAGAGCACGTAAGTTGTAAAGGGTGTTCCACATCAAATTGCATCATGGAAAAAATGCTGTAGAAAATTACCTAGTTGACCAATCCTTTTTAAACTTTCAGACAATAAAATACAACCCATTAGTAAGCTTTTGGCATATTTATCTCATTCAACTTCAATACCATAACCGTACGCTCGCATCTTACACTCAACTCTACTGATTAGGTTCTGTACAACATCTGGCTGCAGTTTCTTCTGTACGGAAACCCACTTTTTCTTCATGTCTTCCTCAGATTTGACATCCTTGGGATGCTTCCGTAGTGTCTGCTTCATAATAGCCCAGTATTTTGAACGGGCCGTAGTTCCGGTGCGTTAGGAAGCATTAAGGTCTTTGGTATGAAAGTGACGCAGTTGGCTTCGTACCACTCCAGGACAACATTTGAATAGTGGCACGAAGCTAGATCCGGCCAGAAGATCGTAGGGCCTTCGTGTTGCTTCAACACAGGAAGCAGACGCTTTTGTAGACACTCCTTGATCACCCCGTTTAGTGTCCCGATAGTCACGAACTGCGCACTCCGTTTGCCACATGAGCAGATCGCTTGCCAAATTATGTATTTCTAGGCAAGTTTCTGCTTCCTTACTTTCTGCGAAATATCAAGCTTGTGCTGGGCGGTGAAGAACAGTAGCCCCGGAAGCTGTCGGAAGTCCGCCTTGACGTAAGTTTCATCATCCATGATGAAACAATGAGGCTTCGTCAGCATCTGGGTGTACAGTTTCCGGGCCCGTGAGTTTCCCACCGTATTTTGCCGTTCGTCAGGATTTGGAGCCCTCTGCACTTTGTACGTATGAAATCCCTCCCGGTCCTTGGCTCTCTAACCGCGTTTCTCCTTCCATTCGATGCTCAGAGTTTCGTAGTAACGTTTAATCACACGACTCACCGTTGACTGCACGATTCCGAGATGTTTTCCGATGTCCCGATGAGAGAGTTGAGGATTTTTCAGGTGCTTGTGCAAACTCAATTTGCGACGTTGCTTTTCGGGTGACGCCATTTTTCCAACTTTCTAAAACCTGACAGCGATAAAAATACAGTGTAAAAAATTCACTCTAAACAACTTCTACCCAAATTTTTGAGAGAAAATACCCAATGGGTAATTTTCTACAGCGTTTTTTCAGCGATGCAATTTGATGTGGGACACCCTTTCCAAGACATTGTTGACCAAGTTTGATTGCGTCATAATGGACGAAGAAACAAACGTGAAGGTGGATCCAAGCAGCTCCCAGGTCAAGAGTTTTACCTAGCTGCCAGAAAAGGACAGGTTCAAGGTAAATTTTAGCAGAAAAGTTGTCAAGTTGCCGAAAAATTTCTTGGTTTGGCTGGCTATTTGCGTATGTGGTCAGAAAAGCAGAATTTTTGTGTAAACCAGCACTGATAACCAAGATATTGATATAAAGGTATGTTCACAAAAACGCCTGTTGCTTTGTTTTGAAGAAACACAGTTATTCCCGTTATTCCGTGCTGTTTTTGCCAGACTCCGCTTCCTGTCACTACGTAAAGAGCTAAACGCTATTTCAAAACTACCCAAATTTGGGTAGAATCCACCCAGATCGGTCAAAACTGAACCTACCCAAAAATGGGTAGACTGTGTTGGGAGTGACAAGTTTACAAATGAACAACGTCGATCGGATTCATATCGATGTTCTTCATTTGTCAACTTGTCACTTCAAACACAGTTTACCCATTTTTGGGTAGGTTCAGTTTTGACCGATCTGGGTGGAATCTACCCAAATTTGGGTAGTTTTGAAATAGTGTGTACAATAACGCCGTCAACGCCAATTCCAGATAGAGCTGGAATTAGGGCGTGACAGCTTTTGTAAACAACGAGAGATGAAAATATGACCGGTATACAATTCATCGAAAAATAGCTTGAGTGAGTACCTAATGCTATATGTAGCTTCATTCGTTCCGGAGATATTAACAAAAGAATGTAGTGCTTTCTTGAGATTCACGAACAATAGAAAATGATCCCCTTGCTCGAAAACAAGCACAAAAAATCTTATTTTTTAAATTTGGAGCTCCCCCTCTAAATTTAGTCCAAATCGGAAGAGGTCAATTTCACTTTTTCAATTTTTCTCGGTCTCCGAGTCGGATAAGCGATTTTCATTCCATTTGAACACCTCCAAAATGCTTTGAATTGCCTTTTCTCTGGGCTAAAACAAAAAACAAACTTAATTTGAACAAGAACTCATCTCCTCAATTGTCGCTGATTAGTGTAACGCCTCTCAATTTGGAGCATCAAACGAAAAACGAGAACCATATGCCAAATCAACTTTCGACTCAGCCACCTTCTTCTAATCGGTCTACACATAACTGCATTTCCCGGTTTTCGGCCGAATCTTTCCGGAACTTTCCTCGACGGCAGCCAGCGTCAGCTAATCATAATCAAATTACTTCCGGCAACACTCCGGTTTCGGTCTTTCATCTACGAATCTGGTCTCTCGACGGGTGATGCTGCAGTGACCACCCTTTGGTCTGAGTCAGCCAAAATTCCAACCGAGAAGAAGTGGATTTTGCACTTTTTCCCGGCACAACGGACGCGACGACGGGGAAACGCGGGAAAACCAAACGAATTAAGCTCTCTTTTTCGATGCTGCACACAAGTTTCATCCCTCATCGTTTTATCGTCATTAGCTGTCAGTACAGGATGATGTTGGCGTGGTTCTTCTCGGAGTCCACCCGAGGGCAATTCCCCGTGCCGGTATGTTTTAATTAGCGTAAAAAACGAGATTTCGCCGAAACATGGCCATGCGCACCCAGGACGACGATGATGAGATGTGTTGTGTGTTTTGTAAAAAGGATCTCTCGTCGTTGAGCGTGAAATCATATGCGGAGAACGAGCTCCCGGGACTTGAGTTGCTTGACGGGGATAATCTGCATGCTCCGCTCGGTTCTTACAAGTGGGTGATGTCGAAAATGGTGTAACGAAGCGGGAAATTTTCCGCTGGTTTTCAAGATGAATAACTTCGTTCGTTGGGGCTTTGCTCTACCAGCGAATCACTTCTAATTAGCTTTTGGGAAGCTGGAGCCGTGCTCTGCGCCGTGGTGGCCTACGTCGCTTTCCTTTCAAATTAAAAAGCAACACCTGAGGCGCAATCTCACGACGACGACAATGACGACGACGACGACGAGATGAGATTGGCTGTCGAAACTAGTTTCGCCTAGTGGTTTCGGGGTGGCGTAGATATTTAGCAGTTGGATGCTAGTCAACCGGTTTTCACCGATGAAAGCCAAATTTGCGGTGGTTTCCGTATGAAAGCTGAGCTCTATTCAGATGAAGTTCTATTCGAGGTATTTAGTTCATTGGGCGCAAGACAAAGGGGAAGACCACTGACCTCACTTCCAGCTTCCAACAAACCTCCTACACGGCCGTTGAAATCGACTCAAAATTGAGTCGCTGAAACATACGTCAGTCATAGAATGAGTAACGTTTTCCTGGCTTCCTGAAAAATCGCCTTGAACGTAAGGAAAATCGATGAAAATTTTACTTAGTCTATGAGTATGGTCTACCACCCATTGTAGCACGAAAACTAAGTCCGATAGCAGAGGGCTCACGTCTCTGTTGTCTTAATCAAGCTTAACAATCTCTGATTGTCCTCAACATTTCGCTGTATGAAGGGCCAAAAACGGATTGGGTGGATCGATAGGCAAAGCCGCCTATACGCATCTACGGGACAGTAAAGAATCTCCTTCCAGCAACATGATCGCGCAATGGGTCAAAAAGACGAGCCCTCAAACAGGAAGATGTCCCAATGAGTGGGGAGAAAAGCCCGTCCTTTATCCACGAAATGTTATCAACAAAGAGTTGGCATTCCCACTCTCCCCGTCCAAAACGCTTCAATTGGGTCTCTCTCAATCCCAGCATTGTTTTGCATATTTTCGTGCCCAGGTATGGAAAATCATTAACATTACAGTAACAGCATTTCATAAAATGATGTAAGAGATACAGATTTGAGCTATCCACAAAATTTGTAGCTATTTAAAGATATTCGATAACTATTGGTAGTATTTTGGAAAATACTTTTTAATTTTAATAATTCATAACTTTTTTGTGTTTGTCGTGTCCAATTGTTAGTCGTGTACAAAACTAGGGAACCAAATATGTAAAATGGCATGTTGGACAATAAAAAACAACTGTGCAAAGTTTCAACATAATCGTAGAAGGTCGATCAAAAATTTTAAAAAAAATCGTCATTAGAAATGGAACTGCTGATATTATAGAACTGCTAATTTGAAAAATAAAAACGAATTGTATTGTATTGTTAAAGAAATCAAATCGCAAAAATTCAATTTACTCACTTCTTTGCCTCCATTTCCTTTAGTCGTCAACATTTTAGGTTACGCCTCTGTATGTCATTTGTAAGTGACAATCGTCCCTCACTTTCGACTGCAAGAACTCAGTGAGAGTTCATCAGAGTTCATCCGAGGTGACTTTTCTCACTTCTTTCGCCTGTTAGAATCGCGTGAGTTTCGTGACCCGAGTCGTCTCACCTCATTCGCCACGCAGAATAATCCTGTCTGCCGACAGCCCAGTAAACACTGTACGTCTAAAGTCTTTGAAAGGATGATCAACCGGCGACTAATTACGGAATAGGAAACGAAAGGACGACTGGATAAGCGACAACACGCCTTCCGATCCGGACGCGGCACTGAAACTCATTTCGCGGAACTGGAAAGATATTTACCCGGAAAAGACGAGCACTGTCTAATTGTGTATCTGGACCTGTCAAAGGCATATGACACTGAAGCAATGGTGCTTCTCTGGACGCATGTACAACATTCTGAAAAGCTTCCTTTCGGACCGCACTTTTCAAGTAGCCGTAGCGGGGCAACTCTCACACCTGTCTACATTGAGCTAATGCCTTGTCCGTCTCCGTTCCATAAAACCCTGGCAGACCTTAGAATACGTTCCTTCCGTGCCACCCAGTTGGGATACTGCGGTGGGAATAGGTTCGGTTGAGTTATTCCCATCTTACGCGATCCGGCTCTGAACATAACGCCCCATGAAGGCCTATGTCAACCCTCGTCATGGACCTCACTGCTCGCATAGGCACCCATGGGGATCAATCAGCGACTATTCCAGTTGCACGGTAGGATAGCGGTCTAAGGGGGACCCACTAGTCGGGATGATGGATCATCATCTAAAAAGCTCAAAAACCCAAACCCCCAGAGAACAAGTCGCCGAGGAGGCGACCGCGAATCCGTTCGCGAAGGGTGGTCTTACGAGATCTCCCCCACCCAGTGACTCTATCAAGGACACCAAGCAGCAGAAACCTCTGCCGGACCCAGAGCCAAACGATGAGACCGGCGGATAGCCAGAGGAACAACCCAGGGATGGGCCCAGGCTAATAAAAGCCATAAATGGCTTTGGGGCCCTCCCTAGGATATTGCCTATCGCGGGTCAGCTCGATGCGATCATCGAATTCACCAGCACGCGGAAAAATATCGCAAAGGACCTCAAGCAGGCCTTGCGACAGCTCCGCGCAACGGCGGATGAGGCCCATGACGACCACAAGCGGCTAGAAAAGCGACTGGAAGTCACCGAGAAGGCGGAGAAGAAGGAACCGAAGTCTACCCAGACGGACGCCTTCAACTTCGCAGGCAACAGTACGATGGCCAGCGAGACCCTACACTTTGCCGTGACACAAGGGCATAAGCGCGACCGGACCTCGCCAGTAAAGGGTATGGCACGCTCTAAGAGACGGAAAGTCTCAGCCCAGGTAGAGTGTGTGGCTGGGGTTGAGCAGTCCGAGGCAGTAGTCTATGAGGAATAGGAATACAAGCGATTGAGAAAGGTGTTTCAAAGCAGGGTAACAAAAAGGGTGCTCCTCCGAAGCCCCCGAAACCCCCGGATAAAACTGCCCCTAAGAGCAGCACTGCCCGGAATAGACACAGGACAATGGGCGAGGCTCTCATCATCAAGACGGAAGCGTCAAAGTACGCGGAAGTCTTGAGGAAGATGAGATCTGCCGAGCGTCTTGTGGATATGGGCAACAGCGTGAGGAGCATCAGGCGCACTGGTACTGGCAAGATGCTCCTGGTGTTAAAGCGTGGCGCTAGAGACCAAGGACCAACTTTCCAGAAACTGGCAAACGAGGTCGTTGTAAAAGGGGCGCAGGTAAGATCGCTAGGCTCAACGATCACCATCCAAGTTAAGGACTTGGATGAAGTGACAGAGGCGACCGAACTGGCCAAGGCGCTCAGGGAGCAGTGCCAAATCGAGGTACCGCCAACAGCGGTTACCTTGAGGAAGGGACTGTTCTCCACCCAGGTGGCTACCGTCAAGCTCCCGACAGTTGATGCCAGGAAGGCGGCAGCCACAGGGAGAGTAGGAGTGGGCTGGTCGGTTTGCCCGGTGAGCATCCCCTGACCGCTTATGGCTTGCTTTAGGTGCTTCGGTCAGGGCCATGTGGCCCGTGACTGTAAGAACATCGACAGGAGCAAGCTATGCAGATGGTGCGGCTCGGAGGGCCATAAGGCGTGAGGTAGCCAAAAGCCGCCGCGGTGCACTATATGCGCGGAGAAAGGGAAATCCCCCACCAACCACATGGCAGGTGGCCCCGCTGCCCGGGGGCCAAGAGCAATGCTGCCCCGGCAAAGAGCAATGCTCAGCCATGTTCGAGGTACCGCAATTGAACCTGAACCACTGCTCGGCTGCCCAGCAACTGCTATGGCAATCGGCAGCGGAATGCGGAGCGGATGTCGCAATCATCTCCGATCCGTACCGCGTCCCAACCGGCAACGGGAATTGGGTCACGGACGCGTCGGGGATGGTGGCGATATGCACGATGGGGAGCTTCCCCATGCAGGAGGTAGTCGTGTCCAACTCGAGCGAGGGATTCGTGATCGCCAGAGTTAATGGAGTATATCTAAGTAGCTGTTATGCTCCGCCCAGGTGGTCTATCGAGCAGTTCTCGCAGATGGTGGACAGACTCACTGCGGTACTTCTCGGCCTAAGACCGGTGGTCATTGCGGGCGACTTTAATGCATGGGCGGGGGAGTGGGGCAGCCACCACACCAACCAGAGAGGATGCATCCTACCAGGGTTACTTGCACTCACTTGCTATTATAAAATATTATTCGGAATTATGCAATCATTAGATGCAATAATGCTATGTTGTATTTGTAAGTAACAAGAAGAGGTAGTAAAGTATGTGTTTGACTCATAAAACCTGTCAATTTCGCTTTGAGAGCGTCACAATTAGCGATCTTATGATTCGTGAGCGTTCACTCAGAGTGAGCGCTCACGAGTCGTAAAATCGCTGATTGTGACGCACTGAAGAAATGGTGCAGAATCCGTCGATGAGGGTTACACCCATAGTGACCATCAGGCGATACGGTACAGTGTGGGGCCAGGTGAGAGGCGAGTGGCAGGAAGGGAATCCTTCCTGCGCTCGAGGCTGGCGGACGTCGTTCTTCGAGGAAGAGGTCTTCAGCGAAGCACTGAGGCGGGAGCGAATAACCCCGGATCTGACGGGGGAAGAACTGGTAGCAGCGCTGACAAGGGCGGCGTGCGATACAACCATGCTTAGGAGAGCCTATCCCAGGCATGGCCATAGGCCGGTGTACTGGTGGAGCAAGTCGATTGCTATCCTCAGGGCGTCTTGCCTCCAGGCGAGAAGGAGGATGCAACGAGCTCGTACGACTGAATCTCGGGAGGAACGGCATGTCGCTCTTCAAGCGGCTAAGGCGGCCCTCAATAAAAAGATCGCCAGACGCAAGCGTGCGTGCTTTGACAGCTTATGCCAAAGCGCCAACACGAACCCGTGGGGGGATGCCTACAAAGTGGTCATGGCAAAGACCCGCGGCGTGACGGCACCCCCGGAGAGATCGCCAGCGGTACTGGCTCCGATCGTTGGGTTCTTGTTTCCACGTAGGAACGTTGACTCCTGGCCGCGGATCCCAGGCGCGGATCAGGGAGAAGTGTCTAGAGTGACGAACAGTGAACTTAGCGATATTGCCAAGTCGCTGGTGGTGGGCAAGGCCCCGGGCCCAGATGGGATCCCGGTTGTGGCTCTGAGGGCGGCCATTGCGGAAAATACAGAAATGTTCCGTTCTGTTTTTCAGACCTGTCTGGACGTAGGCATCTTCCCAGATGCGTGGAAGCGGCAGAGACTGGTGCTGCTCCCGAAGCCAGGAAAACCCCCTGGAGACCCGTCAGCATACAGGCCCATTTGTTTGCTGGACACTACTGGTAAACTGCTTGAGAGGGTCATTCTCAACAGGTTTTCGGCTTACACCGAAGGTGTAGACGGCCTGTCAAGCAGCCAGTACGGGTTTCGTAAGGGCAGATCCACGGTGGAAGCCATCCGTGACGTCATCCAGACGGCAGAGGTGGTCCACCGGAAACGAAGGGGTATTCGCTACTGCGCGGTGGTAACCCTAGACGTTCAACAGCGCGTGCTGGGGGGCGATAGCCCGCTCGCTACACCAGCTACAAATTCCCCGAGGGCTGTAAAAGATTCTGGAAAGCTACTTCCAGAATCGTGTGTTGACTTACGACACAGAAGATGGCGAAAAAAGCGTAAGAGTCACCGCAGGAGTGCCACAAGGCTCCATCCTGGGCCCGGTGTTATGGAACGTCATGTACGATGCATTGTTGAGGATAAGATTCCCGGTAGGCGTGAAAATTGTAGGTTTTGGCGACGATGTCACGCTGGCAGTATACGGGGAATCCCTCGAGGAGGTAGAGCTGACAGCGGCTCACTGCGTCAAGCTTGTGGAGGAATGGATGAGATCCAGGAAACTGAAGCTTGCCCATCACAAGACGGAAGTGGTCGTAGTCAACAATCGCATGTCAGTAGAGCATGCGACGCTGACAGTCGGCGGAAGCACAATTAGGGCTGTGCGCTCTTTGAAACTCTTGGAAGTTATGCCCGATGATAAGCTCAGCTTCGGCTACGGCTGTGGGGGCATTATCCCGCATGATGTCAAACAGCTCGGCAGTGAATGCCAGTAAGCGCAGGCTCCTCGCTGGGGTCGTAGTATCTATCCTCAGATACGGTGGCCCTGCGTGGGCTGCGATACTGGATATTGACTGCCACAGGCGGAAATTAGAGAGCACACACAGGCTAATGTGCTTGAGGGTGGCCAGTGCATACCGCACTATCTCGAGAGAGACCGTCTGTGTCATAGCAGGGATGATGCCAATCAGCCTTATCATTAAGGAGGACGTGGTGTGCTATGACGCGAGGACCGTTCGAGGGGTGCGCAACAACGCGCGAGTTGTGTCGACCGCGAGATGGCAATCGGAGTGGGAAAACTCCACAAAGGGGAGGTGGACTTACCGCTGCTTTAGGAGCTACTTGCATAGGTTCGGACATGCAAGTACTCCCATCTGCCCCACGTGTGCTGGCGTCTAGGAGACCGCCGAACACGTTGTGTTCGCCTGTCCACGGTTCGAGCCAGTATCGAACGCTATGCTAGCGATATGCGGAGCGGATACCAGTCCGGATAACATCGTTCCTAGGATGTGTGGTACCACCGAGAATTGGAGCAAGGTAGTGACTGCGGTCACCCACATAGTTTCGGAATTACAACGACAGTGGCGTGCCGAGCAGCAGTTGCCTACTGCCCGACTAGAGAGGCGCCATAACGTCACGCCTTCTGTACGGAATAGGTCTAGTTAGCAGAGGAGGCCATACGGGTCTTAAAATCCTCTCCCCAACCTACAACCGCATGATTATAGCATTCGTCACAAGCCTACAACCCCATCTGGAGTATTCGTCACAATCCCTATCATGGTAGAATCTGGCATGCTACCATTTGACCTTCTGGTTCTACCGTATGCGTGATAATGTTTGCACCATCGTACAAATAAGGTTCCCGTAATCTATAGCTCGTACCGTAGTAGGCTGTGTATATAAGAAAATGAGTTACTTAGTTTGACAGTTGCACCGTGACGAAGTGGCAGCGTATTCGTGATTTGTCCCACGCGCATTTCAATCGCCGTGGGAGTGTCCCGGTGGACCTCCAAAAGGGCTTTAGACCGAGAAAAGAAGGTGGCCACAGGTCGTCCGAGGTCAGCTCGGGATCCGATGGTTATCACTGCTATCAAAAGGAAGATTCGGGTGAATCCAGTGCGTTCAATAAGGAAAATGGCAAAGGAACACGGGATCAGTGACTTTACGGCACGGAAGATCGTGAAGGAAGATTTCGGGGCGAAGTCGAGGGCACGAAAAAAACTCACATGATTACCAACCGCATCCGGGAGCTACGAGTCGGTAAAAGACGTGGCCGACGAGCACAAGAACGTGTATCTGACCAAGCATCCTGCTAGCGTTATGGTGTTTGGATTGGTGGCTTCCGATGGCAAAAAATGGATCTCGGAGTTCATTCCAGAATGCGTCAAGGTCTACATCGGGATTTTAAGTAAGTATGTTCTTCCGTGGATCAAAGAACAGTACGGTCCGAAGCCAAAAGTTGCCACACCTCGAACCGCACTCAGAAGTGGTAGCAGGAACATCTTCCGTTCTGGGCGAAGGATATGTGGCCGCCATCCAGGCCCGATCTTAATCCGCTGGATTACTCAATATGGCGCGTCATGAAGGCCAAGGCCTGTTCTAAACGCCAACCGAGTACAGCAAGCCTCAGAGAAATATTGACCCGTACCTGGAGAGAAATGGATCCAGACTACATTATTAGAACCTGCCGTGCATTCCGGAAGCGTGTGGAGGCCGTAATTGCAGCAAGTGGAAACTCGATCAATGATTAACATCCCCCCTTTGAATTGAAAAAAAAAACTCGAAAACGAAAGTTTTGAGCATTTTTTAAATCTTGACATTGCTTAATGGTGCAAACATTATCACACATACGGTACAATCGTTAGCACGGGTGACGATTCGGCTTTTAGAGACAATTAGTAACACCTCCAATCTTCCAGTCGTTCAAAGAACATTACAGCTGTATACCGAAAAAAAAAACAATTCAACTATTCCCAGAATCTGTCAACGCAATAGGATCACAGAACGCTACTGGAATGCACCAAAATCTACGATGGTCTGAGACGTCAAACTGACTTTTAGGGCGGAGACCCCCCAGAAAAAGTACGACCCACACACTTAAAAAAAAGTAATGTAAATTTAGGTGCTCTGAAGCTGACATTTACGATCGTCAATTTTGACATAAAATTGAGTCATAATAGACGCGAAATTCAGCTCAATCAAACGATATTTTGAACTTTTCAGTCTCGGAGCACTTAATTTTACATGACATATTTGTTTACGTCTCATCCTTTATGTCAAAGATGGATTCCGTTACGTGTAAGATTATGTATTTCTACGTGTGCATAGTACAGGATGTAATTGATCGACGCTTTCATTCAAGGACACACCATATTATACAACGAGGGTTCCAAGGGTGACGATACAGTCGGCACAGGCCTGCGTCAGTGCATCGGGCCTATGCCCTCAACCGGACACTCAAGACTTCACCCAAAAAGCCAATAGCTATCCTAACGGACTCAGCCAACTGTCTTTATGATCTCGAGTCCGGTATGTATACACATCCATGAAAGTCAAATTTTGCTAGATTCCTGGTCATGCTGGTATTCGAAAAAATATTGCTGCAGGCCGTCTAACTGGGGAAGCTAGAAAAAACGAGCCACATGATATCCCAATATCTGCCATGGACGCAATAACAGAACGATGGGACCAACTCTGGTTCAATTCGCGGGACTTTAAGCTCCGTGAGATAAAATCTGACGCAAGCCTTTAGAAGGACAGCGCGAACTCCGCAGACCAACGGGTCCTAACCCGATCGAGAATAGGACACAAAAGGCTCACCCACGAGTTCCTGATCAACAGATCCACCTGTATGCGACTGCTGCGGCTCCATCATCGACAAACCGACATGACAAGTAATTCTGACTTATGCTCGAAAATCGTAAACGGCCGATTTAAATGTGCAGTGATCCGAACTGTCAAAATCATAGGATCGATTGATCTAGATAAAAATAATTTTTCCAGAATAAATCAGACACGATCTACCAATTCGTAACTTTTGCATGCGGGTTCATGACTTAGCTAAATATTTCCCACGAACACGGAGCCAGATGTCAGTAGTGTGCTTTGGTCAGAAATTTTATTGTTTTGGCTATGGTCATTCATGTCGGTTTTTCGGTAGGCCCATCATCGACATACGTAATATCCTTCTGAACTGCAGAAAATACTGCAAGCAGTACTCCACAAGGACGTGTTGCGATGACGCTTGGCGCCTTCTTTACCAAGACCTTTTCCTCCTTTGCCACGACCAGTCATTGTTGCTTGCTAGGTAGAAGAGTGGACTACCTAACCTGCCACCACCTTCCTACTGCTGCTATTGCTGCTTCTGTTGCCTGCACACCACGCCATCTGAAGCGAAAATGAGTTAAGCGCTAATTTACAAGATACCCTTTTAAGGGCTTGTGAGTTGAGGCTAGACAGCAGTGCTCTTTTATATCTTTTCAGGCTAAAGCAGAATGCTGTGCAACCAAGTAGTACTCGATTATGATGACTGGGTTTGGGAAGAACGTTTATTTCATGAAAACAGTGATAACATCACTTTTTATTTGTACATTGAACAATGCTTGACATTTACAACTTTTTCAATACTTTATTGTGGAAAATCATCAGTTGTAAGCGTTACTATGGATGCGTAAAAATATTTCTGATCGATTGATGATAATATTATTGAAATTGGTCCAGGGGCAGCTGAGTTATTAGTGTTCAAAATCTTTCATAATTTTGTTACATGTTCCATTTTCACTTTTCACTTAGTGTACCCCCATATATAAATCACAGACGTTGTCCAACGTCAAAAAAACATCACTACTTTCCTAAAAGAAACTGAAGGTTTATGGCAACTCAGACAGAAGAAACTGTCGAACGTTAACTGCTGGTTAAGCCAAGACATGATTGAGAAATTACTTAGACACTGTGTGCAAACGAAAACCATAAGCCCAGCTCAATCGGACGGTCGGGTCGATGAACCATCTACACTTCTCCTCTGCTGCATCCAAACATTCCACAGTCGGCAGACGAAAGTTATCATTTTCTCAGTTTGAATAACCCAGAACCCAGGACAAGAAGAAACAGTGGCAGAAGCAAAAAAAAACCCACCGAAACGAATCCGGTCCAATTTTCGTCCCCGGGCGCATTTCTGCTTTGGATTTCCCAATTACCATCAACACGCGCGAGTATGGATGTCGTTCACTCGCATGTGGCATGGGGTGATAGTCAGTGAGTGTCAAGAGCATTCCCACCGTCTTTCGGTATTTCCATCCAACTGACAGATTTGTGCATGCATACAAATGTGCTCCACTGCTGAATTCGCAAATGCATATGCTAACTTTGTGTTTCCACAGAAGAGTGGATTCGATTGGAATTCGATTGCTTCTACGGTTGAAGGTTGTGCTCACATCACTTCCAGTAGGTGCATTGACGATTGGTAGATTGGAAAAAACAAACCAGCTCTCATTGGAATTGTGGAAACAATCTTGCGAAGCTTCAAATTGGTTTCGAATGGAAATCCTGCTGTTTGGGACGGACGTACGGGATTGTTAGCGGACACGTGTTGCAGTCAGTGGTAATGGTAGTTGTTTCGAGTGAAGGGTTCACCGATTAATTATTTGTATGTGAGTAAATAGTATCAAAACAAATGGACACAAGAACGAGACCACTGCTTGATCAGCTACCGTTACGTTGGAAAATTCGTCCATCTTCTTGGTTGTTGTCAAAGTCAAAGTTGATCAAATATTGAAACAAAGCTCAAGCCCGACTGCAGGTTGATGGAATTTCCAAGCGCTTCCCATCCATCAAAATCGCACAAATCTTCAGCTTTCCAATTCTTAATAATTTCCAATCAATATGAAATCTCAGCTCACCTTCATCACAAATATCCACGCTTTGATGAACCGATTCCGGTTGCCTCTGGTTGCCGTCGATTGCCCAAATCCGGTTTCCCTCATCCTTCATCAAAACAACTCATTGAAAGCGAAATCAATGCGAACTTGTTGTACCCGTACACCGGGAAAATAACATCAAACGGGATCCGAAACGCAAACAGTTCAATGATTTCGTAAAAATAGATCTCACTTTTGGGGGTTTATCGCGCTGGATTGGTGCAAATTGATTGGAATCAAAGAAGCGTGGAAAAATTGCAAAATATTCCCTCTCTGCCGATCGAAGCTCTGAGCTGACGCCGCCGTCGATTTTGGATTCGTTTGAAATTCGTCACAACCAGGTTGCAGTGTAAACAAAGGAAATTTCGGTTGAAACGAACCTCCTGGAGGCGGGGTACAGATGATTAGGTCTTTGTAAATAATCGATTGCGGCAGCTAGGGGAAATGGCTCTAATTTTGGCCTGTAGATCTGAAGGTTGGGCGCATCGAAAAAACCCTACTGATTATTTATTTTTTCTTAGAATAATGCGTCATCTGGACAATATACACAAATCAAAAATGTATTACATTGAATGTTAGTTGCATTTCCTATCATCCTCTGCAGCGAATGATATATGTAAGTTCTAGACAAACATTTCAATAGGTCCTAACGACAAAAAACGATGATCTTTTGTGTTCTCAAATGCATAGGAAACATTCATAAGGATACATTTCTAAAAGCGTTGGTCACTCAGCGCATGAGTCACCTACGTTACCACTCTGAATAAGATTCGTTTTCAGTAAATGTACACTGCTTGAGCAAGCCTTTTGAATTAAATGTTATTAGCGCTACATGGTGAGTGAATTCTGAACTAAGAAGCCAATCATGCGATAGGTATTGTCCATCCGAATAACTTCACTGAGTACAGAAACCTGCTTTCTGGCCGTGCTGTCGAGTTAAAACATGGAATTTGATGCAAATTGCACACTCAGCTTGACTATCCAATATCCAATTTCTAGCCGAGATTGCAAGCTGAATACATTGAAAACGAATATTACTCAGAGAATGAGTATCTTTTACTGATTCATTTAAAGAATATTTGTAAATCGTAGGTTTTTCATGCGTTGTATAACCTACGCTTTAAGAAAACAAAATCATACGTGTTCAGACCGCATAGCAACGAACTGAATAAGAAAAAGGTTTCCAGCATTAGCCACGCCCTGATAATGAAGATCACCAGCAACGCAACGATGAGAGAACGAACAACGACAACTATTAAGGTTTAAAAAGCACGGCTACCTGTCCGCACAGTTCATGGTTCCAACTGAGGCTCGAATAGTGTAGTAGTCAAGCAGTTTAGTCCGGTTTTGGCTCGCTCAGTCGAGTTGTTCGAGTTGCGCGTTCGTGTCGTAGTGCCGGTTGCATCGTGTGATGGGAAGGCAGCGCTCCCGGAGCAAGCTCCGTGAGAAAGTGAAGAATAATGGTGAAGGTAGCTCGTGCGTACCTATCACAAATAGGTACGCTACTCTTTCCACCGATGTTGGGAATGCCCTACCAGCGGAAGTGAAGCGGACGAAGAAAAGGAAGAAGAATCAGGGCCAGTCCGATGGTGCGAGTGGCCGTGACACCATGACGAACGTCAACGACATCGGTGAATTCGGCGGTACCGTCGAGCATGAAAATTCTGCCGTCCCGAGTACGGCAAAAGTCAAGCTTCCTCCACTGGTGGTGATGAAAGTGCCACTCAACACGCTCATTAGCGATCTCACATCGCTGGGCGTTGCAGCTGAATTCAAGCTGAGCAGGATCGGCACCAAGGTGATGCTGCGTACCAAAGCGGAGTACGAAGCAACCGTGAAGTACCTGAAGGATTCCAGGGCGGAATACTTCACACATGACATCCCCGGTGAGAAGCCCTTCAAGGTAGTCATCAGGGGCTTACCGAACTTCAACCCCAAGTCGATCGAAGAAGAACTTAAGGACCGTTACAAGCTAGCCCCAATCGCAGTCTTCCGGATGACGAGGAGAGACGAAAACGTGATAACGTACCCGGATTGCCTTTTCCTGGTTCATTTCCAGAAGGGAACGGTGACGCTCAATGCGTTGAAGGCCATCCGCTCCATCAACTTCATCATTGTTCAATGGGAGCCATACCGTGGCGGCCGTCACGACGTCACCCAGTGTCAGCGTTGCCTGAATTTCGGGCATGGCACCCGAAACTGCTACATCAATCCGTGCTGTGGCAAATGCGCCCAAAATCATGTTTCTTCCGAGTGCGTTGTCGACGAGTCGGAAACGTGCAAATGCGCCAACTGTGGTGGAGCTCATCAAGGGTCCGACAAACAGTGTCCCAAACGCGAGGATTTCAAGCGGATCCGAAAGCAAGTGTCCACAAGAAGCCAACCAGGACGGAAGAAGGAAAACACTCCGGCATTCAGGGTGGAGGACTTCCCGCCTCTTCGTGGTACGCAACACGGTCAAGCAAATCCACGGATGCAATCCGGCCCCCGTCAAGAAACGTCTGGTGCCTCAGCTGGACAAAGCTCTCCATCCCCCCCCCCCCTGGATTCTGGAGACAACCAGAAGCACAAAACGCCAATCCCGATCTCTTCTCTGCGGATGAGCTGATGAAGATTTTCGTCGACATGACCAGCGCTCTTCGTCAGTGCCGCAACAAACCCGAACAGATCCAGGTACTCGGTAAGTTTATCATTCGGTATGGCGTCTAAACCGTTAACTATAGTCACGTGGAACGCTTGCTCTGTACGAGCCAAAAAGTTCGAGCTTGCTGACTTCCTCCGCAAGCATAGTATCGACGTGGGCCTCCTATCAGAGACCCATCTAAAGTCCGGCGACAGCTTCTGGTTGCCTGACCACAACATTATCCGGCTTGATCGCACCAGCTCCAGGGGGGGGGGGGGGGGTGGTGTTGCGGTCGTCGTCAAGAAAGGAATAAAATACCACTCTCTGTCCCATATCCGCACCTCAATCATCGAGGCCCTTGGTGTGGAGGTGGAGTCGTCGACTGGATACGTGAAGTTCATCGCCGTCTACTGCCCTCGACAGTGTGCCGCCAGCAGTGGACTAGCGGCTAAATTCAAAAAAGACCTGTCCACCATCACCCGTACCGGTTCCCGCTTCGTAGTTGGAGGAGATCTGAATGCTCGCCATGAGGCCTGGCGGAACTACCAGCAGAACCAGAACGGTCGTCTCCTGTTCGACCACTCACAGCATGGGCTGTACTCCGTTTGGTTTTCGGATGAACCAACATTCATCTCACCGGCGGGCAACCCATCGACGCTAGACCTGTTCCTGACAAATATCGGCTTGTCCAAGCCGGTAGCCTTGAACGAACTCACCTCCGACCACCAACCGGTAGTGGCTGAACTGGGCTGCAACGTGGCTCCTGCTTCAAGCCTGCGCAAGGACTACCATCGCGTAAACTGGGCCCAGTTTGGACGCGTGGTAGACAGGCACATCATCGACAACCCGCCGCTTGACACCGTGGAGGACATCGACCGAGCGTTGAAGGGACTCCACCAAGCCATAACCGTGGCTGACGAGGCGTGCGTCCGACGAGTTCCTGTGAGGGGTAAGTTTATTGCCATTGATTCCCACACCCAACTTTTGATTCGCCTGAGAAATTTTCGTAGACGCCAGTTTCAGAGGACTGGAGATCTGGGCAAAAAACGTGAAATGGCTGATCTGAACAGACAGATTGCTTCCAGAATGGACTCACTCCAGAATCTGGACGACCGCTCCAGACCATTCTGGAAGGTAGCCAAGGTCCTGAAAACTCATCCCAAACCCATTCCACCTCTCAAAGTCGAAAATGATGACGATCGGCTTTTAATCACCCCACAGGAGAAAGCAAATGCGATCGGCGAGCATGTCGCTTCATCGCATTTGCTTGGCTCGAATATCCAAAGTCCGCTCGAAGATCAGGTTGCGCAATGCGTTCAAAACCCTGATGCCTCCCCTTGTGTCGTGCCTCCGGCGAATATGATTACAGTACAACAGATTTGCTCAGCGTTGAAATGCACCAAGAACATGAAGGCTCCCGGGTTTGACGGTATATTCAACTTGATCTTAAAGAGACTCAGCATGAAAGTGCAGTCTCTTCTAACCGCTATCTTCAACAGATGTTTGGAACTGCACTACTTTCCAAGCATCTGGAAAGTAGCAAAAATCATACCAATCCGCAAACCCGGTAAGGATCCAACATTGTCTTCAAGCTACAGACCAATCAGCCTCCTTTCAGCGCTGAGCAAATTGTTCGAGAAACTCATTCTCAATCGTTTGCTCAAGTTTGTCGAGGAAAATAACATTCTCCTTCCGGAACAGTTTGGATTCAGAAAGGGGCACTCCACCAATCACCAGCTAGTGCGGGTGATGAATAACATCCGAAGTAACAAAGCTGTATCCAAGTCCACAGCCATGGCCTTGTTAGACGTTGAGAAAGCGTTTGAGAATGTCTGGCACAATGGGCTTGTATACAAGCTTTGTAACTTCAACTTTCCATTACATCTGGTTAAAATCACCCGTAGCTACCTCCAGCAAAGGTCGTTTAAGGTATCGTTGAATGGTTGTCTTTCAGACACGTTTTCCATCCCAGCAGGAGTCCCGCAAGGCAGTCTGCTGGGCCCCTTGCTTTACAGCATTTACACTTCCGACATTCCTTCCCTTGGAGACGGTTGCGTGTTTTTCCTGTTCGCAGATGATACCGCAATAGCCGTCAAAGGAAGGATGCCTCGCGAAATAACGAACAAACTTCAACGATGCCTTAACGCCTTTGCTGATTATGCCACCACGTGGAAAATCAAAATCAATGCTTCCAAAACACAAACAATCATGTTCCTCCATCGGCAATCACCCAAACTAAAACCGGCTCCCTCTTGTACTGTAATCATGGATGGCACAAGGGTTGAGTGGTCCGCCGAAGTAACCTATCTCGGGATGTTGATCGATGAAAAGCTCCTCTTCCGTTCGCATGTAGAGAAAACTGTAGTCAAGTGTTCTACCTTGGTTAGGTGTCTGTATCCGCTGATTTGCCGCAGATCCCGCCTCTCAAGGGTGAACAAACTGGCTGTCTACAAACAAATCATAGCACCTGCGATCCTCTACGCAGCTCCGGTGTGGGAATCATGTGCACAGACTCACAGGAACAAAATTCAGGTAGCTCAGAATAGAGTGCTGAGGATGGTTCTTGATCATCCTTTCGACACTAGAATAACAAATTTACATGAAGAGGCAGACATTGCCAAAATAGATTCCAAAATTAACGAAATTAGCACCAAATTTACACAAAAATGTATTTTATCAGAACATGCTTTGATAAGCAATTTGTATATAGTAGGTTAGGTGTATATAGTAGTTGTAGGTTAGTTTTAGTTGTAAATAGTAGTTATAAGTAGTCTCCTTTTTCCAATTCAAATCAAACCAATCCCACCAAGGTGGTCATACTTTAAAATAGGCCTGATAGGACTAGGAACTGTAAATAATAATTAAAATCTCAAATGTACTAAAGTTGAAAAGACGCATCTGTGTCACTTGAAAATTCATACATGTAAACCACACAAACAAAAGAAATAAAGATCATTAAAATGGCAAAAAAAAATGGCCGCATAGTTCAGATCATTCTTTGCTCGACTGTTGAGCTGTTCGGTCCGTATTTTTCGCTCGAGATCTCGTTTCAATTTTGTTTCGTTTTGTGCTGTCACGTTGCGCCGTGGAAGTGTCGCCACCTTCTCGCGTTCTGGCAAGTTTACTTGAACTTGCAAACACGAAACAAATGGTGCGTAAACGTGCCAATGAGTCAACAGCGGGCCCTTCAAAGAAGGTGCTAATCAAGCCCAGCGCGTCGACGGATGACACCGAAAAACGGGTACTGCAAGCCAACCAGTATGCAGTACTCCCGGAAGAAAATGGCGATGGTGAAGCCGTTCCCATTGCAAGAAGAGAGCGGATCCTCCCGGTTTTCACGCCGGTGACGGATGAACTGGCAAAACATAAGCTGCTGCCTCACTTCAAGCTTTGCAGCATCGGTACCAAAATCATGTGCTCCAGTCTGGACGAGTACAAACAAATAGGATGTTTCCTAAAGGACAACAACGTGGACTTCTTCACGCATGATCTGCCATCGAGTAAGCCACTGAAGGTGATTTTGCGTGGATTACCGTCGTTCGAGGCAACTGCGGTGAGATCCGAGCTGGAGTGGCTTGGGCTCAAACCTGAGGCCGTGTACCAATAACAATACCAGCTTCCGTGACCAGTTGTTCCTGGTGCACTTCACGAAGGGATCCACCAGTCTAGCGGCTCTGAGATCCAAAATCCGGGACCTGTTTCAGGTCATCATCAGTTGGGAGCATTACAAATCCCAACTTCGTGATGTTACGCAGTGTATGAACTGCCTCTCCTACGGCCATGGCACCAAAAACTGCCATATGAAGACTATCTGCGGCAAGTGTGCTGGAACTCACTCGACTGCGTCCTGTGAACAAGATGATGACATCGAGCCAACGTGTGTCAACTGCGGTGGAAACCACCAAGCCTCCAATCGCGGATGTCCCAAGCGAGTGGAGTCGTTCGCCTCCTGTACTTACGGAAGTCCAGTACCCAGCTCTCCAGCCCCGCCAACATGTTCCGAACCTAGCCCTGCTTCCGCTCAACAACCAACAAGCCAATCCGGTGATTATCCAAGTGGTTCCCAACAGTCGGACAGTTCAGCATCGTCTCGCTGCTGCTGCGGCCCAGCCAACTGCAGGTTCATCCACCGCCCCTGGTTTATCATACGCTGGTGCTGTCTCAGGTGAAGCTGTCGACGATTCTCCGTTCACCTCGGAGGAACTTGTGACAGCTACATGCTGCCCTGTCCCTTGTCACTAAGTATGGACCGTGAAGCCATCAAGATCGTAAATTGTTGACTTTCTCAACGAACGACACATCGGACATAGCCGTCATCACCGAGACTCACTTTAAGCCCGAGCTTTCTTCCTTCCCGACTTTCGACTCTTAAGGCTTGACCGCACCAGCTCCAGGGGAAGGGGAGTGGCCATCGCTGCGAGACGGAACATCAACTGCCGGCTACTACCAAGCTTCCAACTGAAAACTATCGAAGCCATCGGAGTTGAGGTGAGCACATCGCTTTGTCCAATCGCCATCATCGCAGTCTACTGCCCCAAGCAAACCAACATTAGGGATGGCTCGGTCGAAGACCTCCGAAGAGACATCAATAGTCGGCGCAATAGTCGGCGAAACCAGAATGGCACAATCTTTTACAACAATCTGCAGGAAGCCCACTACAACATCCTGTGTCCGGACACTCGCACCCAGTTGAGTCGATCCGGAGCTCATGCCACCATCGACATCTTCATCAGCAACATTCGCGATAACATCTCTCAACCTATCGCCTATCAGGAACTGAGCTCGGACCACTATCCGGGTGTGGACACAGCAATCGATTACGACGTCCTACCGGAGTCGTTCGAAGAAGTCGATCAGTGTCAACACGTACCAGCATCCAGACAGGTGAGTCATTCGCTGAACCTTGACAGCCCAACCATTCGTAGGCAGTTCCAGCGTTCTGGGCTGCCCCACTTGAAGACCAATGTCAATAAGCTAACCAAAATTATCCATGGTGGAACTCAGAAATAACAATTTTGCAAACAAGATTTGCTCTCTCCCAGATTTTGAAAAATAAGTCGATTCTCTGTTGACCAGAACTTGGATCCATCCCTACTCATAACCCCAGTTGAAAAGGCTAATGCTGTTGGCCAACATTTTGTGATTTCACATAATCTTGGCCAAACCATGGTGAGCCCCAATGAGCTTGCTGTAATGGAGGCAATGTCTAGAGTCACTGACACCCCCATTGTAGTGCATGATGATAGTAGAATATCGGCTGATGAGGTGATAGCAGCTATTAGAAGCACTAAACACATGAAGGCCGCGGGTATGGATGGTTTAGTCAACCTCGAGTTGAAAAACTTGAGTATTGACTTCTTCAACCATCTTACCCTTATCTTCAACAAATGTTTGGAGCTTGGCTACTTCCCTGCATGCTGGAAGTTAGCCAAAGTGATTCCAATACGCAAACCTGGCAAAGATCCTACCAGTGCTAAAAGCTATCGCCCCATCAGCCTCTTGTCCTCCATCTCGAAGCTATTCGAAAAATTGATGTTTTCAAATGATAACATCTTCCTCAAAGAGCAATTCGGGCTTAGGAAAGACCACTCTACCATCCATCAACTCGCACGGGTTACTGACATCATCAAGCGGAACAAGTCCGTTTCCAATACATCTGCCATGACATTGTTCGACGTCGAGAAGGCGTTCGACAATGTCTGGCATGATGTTCTAGTGTACAAGCTGCATCGATACAACTTTCCGATCTACCTCGTGAAGATCATCAAAAACTACTTGTCGGGCAGATCATTCCAGCTCTACTAGAACAATGTCCCCTCTGATACGTTCAACGTTGAGGCAGGGGTCCCTCAGGGTAGCCTGCTTGGGCCTATCCTATTCAACATTTTCACGTCAGACGTTCCTCCCCTGCCGGGTGGTGGTATCCTGTCAATGTTCGCAGATGAAACCTCCATCATCTATAAGGGTCGAGTGATCCGTGCTTTGGCGAGTAAACTACAATCAGGCCTGGATGTTCTGTCCGACTATTTCAAGAGCTGGAAGATTTGTATCAATGCAGCTAAAACACCACACCATTCTGTTTCCACACTCGAATTCACCTCGGCTTGTTCCGCCTGCTAACGTCAAGGTCCAGCTTGATAGCACTCCCATTGAATGGTCGAGTGAAGTAGTCTACCTTGGTCTCACCCTCGATAGAAAATTGCTATTCCGATCCCATGTGGACAAGACATCCACCAAGTGTAACATCTTGATCAGGTCGCTCTACCCTCTGATAAACAGGAAGTCCACCCTGTCCCTCAAAAACAAGCTTGCTATCCACAAGTAGATCATTCTGCCGGCTATTAAGTATGGTATGCCAATCTGAGAGAGTTGTGCGAAGTGCCACCACTTAAAGCTTCAGAGGATCCAAAACAAGATCCTCAGAATGATCCTTAACAGTCCACCGCGAAGTCGTAGATTCACCACCTGGCCGGTCTTCAAACACTCGAGGAGCTAAGCGCAATCATCACATAAGAATAACCAATTAAGTAGAACAAAGTTGAAGAGCCAAAGGCTAACCAATTGAAATGTTAAACCAAATGTTGAAACATAAAAAAAACAGGAAATACACGTAAATTTTACTAGTACATACGTGACATAGGGGAAATGGATGTAATGTCGGCCTAAATGAACCCTAATTTGGGCCCATTCAAAAATTCAGAAATCGACTTAATTTTCAATAGCGACCAGAAATATCCATTAGTACCGTCCCAACGACGGTTCATCTAGATAAAATGGATAAATAGCTGATTTTTAGTGATGGGCCCAATTTTAGATCCATAGGCCAACATTAGAGCCACTTGCCCTACAACACAAATTTTATAAAACTGCCCAATCGATAGATATACAAATCATCAAAATCCATTGATTATTGGCCAAGTTATTAGCATTTGAAGTCTGACCAACTTTCGTTGCACTTCTCTGGATTGGTACCCGTTCCGAAAGACGTAGTCCTACGTAAAAAAAAATCTTCTCAGATTTTTAGTTGTATACACAGATATAAGTTTTTCTACCACTGTAGCAGCAACCAGATAGTAATGCCAAACTTATGTTAAAACTGCCAGACTGGTGTCGAACTAGAAAATTTGGCTTTTGAAAACGAAAATTGAACTGCACAAATTGGTTTCGCACTGCATTTAACTGATTAAATTTTCAAACCTACTGAAATTTACCATCCTCAGAAAGCACTGATTTCATCTCCACCGCACGGTTGAATAGCGTCTTCTAAGCCTATCAATTTGTGTGACCTATACCGAAACAACCGACCGTCATCCATCACTGTCCGTCCCCATCCATAAATTTAGTGCCGTTTGTTGTCATGCCCATGAAAATTAATTCACTTTTCTCGTGGCTCTGGAGTCCACGCTTTCCTCCCGACCAAGATATATAAAAATATAAATTAATGGGAAATTAATTAATTCTCAATCGGCAGCTAAATAACGCTTCATCCCCTTTTGTCCACCACCCCAAGTCCCAGTTGACACACATACCGACAGACCTAATTACTGTCAAAGACGCTCGGCCATTAATTACCGCAAATCTATTTCCTCCCTCCAGCCATCGTCAATCAGAATGATCTGTATGCGAGCAAGTGGTGGCCTCTGGGAATAATGATTCCACTTCTCGAACATCAATCTCCAGCCGAACGTCATCTGAAGGCCGTATGTGTGGTGACGAAATAGTAGGACAACTATTTTCCACCCCCAACCACCCCCGGAAGCCTCCGTCGCCCGAACCGAGTGAGGAAGATGTTATTTGCTATCACGTGCCTAGGCTGATTTATGAACTCACTAACGAGCGTAATTAAGTTTTGAAACAAGCTGATGGCTGCCGCAGCGATAGAGCTTTGTGCCCGGGAAAATCAGATATCGGAAAACTGAACAACGAACGATGCGATGATGCGGTCGAGTCTCGTCATGTGAAAAAGCTTTGATTTACGGTTTGGAGTGAGTGCTGGCAAAACAAGACTTTAAAAAAAAACCGTCTCTGCTCCTCAACGACGATGAGGTTGAGGCCACTACTGCCAAAAGCATTGCGGTACCTGCCTAGACCGCAGCAGATTCAACTAACCAGCTGTTGTTGCCGGTTGATGAGGAAGAATTAAAGGCAGGCATACGTTCGGTTGTTCCGCTGAACCACACTCAACTTCATCATCGTCGTCGGCATCCGACGCCACATTATCATCGCATACCGGAAGCTCTGCCATCGTCATGCGTTGAGTAGGACAAGCTGTGGGAATTACATAAACATGTCAGAGTCAAAGTTATACCAAACTTCCCCGCCCCCCCAACCCTACCTCCCTTTGGGCGTGAGCTTCTTCGTGCTGTGGTTTAGCTGGCATTTGGATCCCAGAAGGATACAGTTTGAAGTGAACCTCCTAGTAGTGATTACGTATGTGATTAAACAAACTCTGCGTAATGGTTCGCAATTGTGAGAAAATCTGACCTTCAATGATTTGGACAGCTTGAGCTTGAGCTTGATTGACCGCCCACGGTTGCTACTCTGTTACTGCCAGATCAGCTGTAATTACACAGAGAACCAATAGACGATGCTTGGGACTAGCAATCATCCTCAATGTGTAAAAACTGGTGACCTTAAATTAGGCAATACCAGCGCCAGCCGTGCCCGAACACAGGTCAAGAAAGGAATGGGAAGGATTGTGTTGACATGACACTCGCTTTGATGGAAGCCGAGAACACCTCTGCACTTCCACGAGGAACCACTGGGATGTTGGATAAGAGTGTTGGGTTTGCAGCAGGGTTCGTTTTGGTAAACGATAAGCTGAATTGATGTCCTAATGATCATATAACGCGAAGGAGCTTGGGACTAAACCCACGGTCTTCTGCTCAGTAAGAAAAAACGTTTGCCACTAGGCAGACGAGCACCTTTTTAATCACCGAGTTGCTGTTATTACCATGTAGTCATATTAACAAATAAAACGATTGACGAATCTTGAATGGGGATGGGCCAGAGATTAGACTCATGATGTTCTGCTCAGTAAGCAAAAACGGTTGCTCTAAGGCCACCGAGCCCCTCATATCACATAATACCGTTGCTCAAATTTGTGTATCCATTCAAACCCGGAACCAACGACAACAACGAGTTTCGCAAAATACACGATACACAAGCGATTTTACCATAAATCTCTTTGATATGTAAGGACGTGGGACCACGTTTTTCTGCTCAGTAAGCAGGCCACTGTAACCGACGATCTTTCAAATCCGAAAACTAAAAACTACGAAAAAGTACTTAGGCCTTCATTAAGTTCCACTTTCACGCGACGTTCAATGACAGGGTCCTATCCAGGATCTGAAAAATCCAAATCTGGCCAACGCCCACCCTAAACCTAAACCTGTTCTAATCCACCTGAAATGACTAACGAATGGAAGACTTTGACTACCCAGCCATGCAATAGTCTCATTCCGTGCCTTATGGCAACTTGATGATTCTATTGCGCTCATCTTTTGGCACCACCCAGGGGAGACTTGGTCCTGTACCCAATGCTTAACTTATCTCCATTCCACTCAGCTACTCGCAATTTCTTGTGATATAGTGGGCGGAATATTATTATATGAGACAATTCAATGCAGACGTCTCTCCAAATTTGGCAGATCGACAGGTTATCGGTGAGTTACCACGATAGTTGCTATTCAACAACTCGACAACGTCCCATCGTCAACGCCTGCTATGAGAATTTCCCATTGCAGACGCCAACGAAATGACGTCATCGAGCTATCGATCAACTACCCTGGTTATCGCCTGGTACCTTATAGCACGATGCTAGGAGGCGAACCGGAAGAATCGATGAGCTACCTCTCCCCGCTGACCTTCAATGATTTGGACAATCACTTATCTAACTTTTTCCGGAATTGAGCAAAAAATTATAGCTTTTTACATTATTTTATCTCTTAATTTGACATCATTATTCTGACTGGCTGCTCTACGCTACGTTAGGTTGTTATTTCACAATGCACAGTGGTCCAGAATGCAGATTTAGGTGGAATGATATGTTTTGAGCCTGAAATTGAAACTTTAGACTAAAAGTCTCTTCTACAAAGTTGTTCCTTATAGTTATGCCCTCATTTTTATGACAATAAATTCTAGGGTGGTTCCTATTATCATTAAAATCAAAAATCTAACTTTTTTGTTTGAATAAATTAAGGTATATATTCTTGAGCAAAGTTATAGCTGAGCTAATTTCAAGCAACTTTGTAGAAAATAACTTTTTTGTATCTCTTAAATTAGCCGATTTAGAGCTATTTTCTTGAATTGAGTTAGGGTGGCTCTTAAAAAAACAGTTTTTTTTGCTCTAGTTTGCTTATTTAGAATTTCTCAGCAAAAGTGTATTAGGATAACTTTTAGATCTTAAGAAGGCGCAAATTTTTGCCGCACAAAATTTGTCAATATCTTTCGCCGATCAAGAGTTATTGACGTTTTTATACTAAAAATATGCACTTTTCAAATATTAATATCTCTGGTTGGGGCAAGCAAAAAAAAGTTTTTTCACGGCATTTGAAAGGGCGTATGTTATTTTCAATAATATGACAAAATTGGAGCTATATTATTTTTTAAACTCGTATAAAATCAATTTGAATTTATTCATATTTTTTACTATATTTGGGTATATCTTTTTTATAAGAAGAGATACAGGCAACAAACCTTGCTATAAAACATTTGTCTTAGAGAGTTTTAAAATTCTCTAGAAGATAGCTTTCATGAGAAATTTCAAATAAAAAAGTTATTGCTAAAAAACTATTTTTTCCAGGAACACCCTAAGTCAACTCCGAAAAATTACTCTAAAATGAGAACGTTAAGAGATAGAAAAAAAATTTCATCTTCTAAAGACTTTTTAAACTCTTTAAGACGAATGTTTTATAGCTGAATTTGTTGCCTGTATCTCTTCTAATAAAAAAGATATACCCAAATATAGTAAAAAATATGAACAAATTCAAATTGATTTTATACGAGTTTAACTCCAATTTTGTCGTATTATTGAAAATAACATGCGCCCTTTCAAATGCCGTGATTCACGTCGTAGGAACGGAATAGTACTGCAGTGGAAATCCGTCTTCACGAAGATCGGCTTCGACGACGGTGGATTTCCGGCGGACTGACTAGACTGTCATTTTAAATAGTCTCCAGATAGAGAGACTGTCCACCAAATGGACAGTTACTAGGTGGGGTGAAAAGTAACCTCCTTTTTTTAAATGTTTTAATTTTAATTTATTCAATATATTCCCCTTTTAGCTCGATACACTTATTCCAGCGATGTTCCAACTTTATGATCCTATCCGAAAAGTAATTTTCTGGAAGGTCTGCGAAATACTCCTCCGCGGCGTCGATGATTTCCTCACGTGAGCTGATTTTTTTTTATTGATGAGCCATCTTTTGAGGTTTAGGAAGAGATAATAGTCTGAAGGAGCCAAATCGGGCGAATACGGTGGATGCGGAAGCAATTGGAGCCGAAAGTCATTGATTTTTTTTCGCTTCATGTGAGGTCGTTTTGTAGAGCTGTTGATGGTTTTTCCTTTTTCGAGGTAGTTCACGAAGAGTATGCCGACCCATCGAGCCTCGCTCGACAGCTTCAGAGCACTCTTGTCGACTTCAGTCCATTGCCAGGCACTCATTCTGTTATCTGGAGTGTAGTAGTGGATCCAGGTTTCATCAACAGTTACCAATCGACGCCAAAAGTCCGCCCGATTCCGCATAAGCAAGTCCAAACACACTTTCGAAGTGCTCTCGCGTTCGTGTTTTTGGTCAGGAGTGAGCTTGCGCGACACCCAGCGGCAGGAATCTCGTCCTCTGTAACCGCATGGAATTGATCGGTAGTGGAGTTCCGGCCACCACGAAACTCTCGAAACCAATATTTGACGATGTAATCTGACGGAGCATTAGCCCCATAATATTTATCCAACTTTTCTTTTGTTTCCTTCGCCGTTTTGTTTCTCAAAAAATAATGTTTTATGAGAGAACGAAAATCATTTTTATCCATACTCAACATGATGCCAAACACGTCAACAACAATCAGCTGTCAAAACAAAACTAAAGACAGTATCGCACGTATCGCACTTAAATTTGGCATGTCTGCCTAAATACACTCAAAACATTCCACACGTTTGATCGAAGTGTTTAAACACTTGATTTTTTAAATGCACAATTACATTTATTTTCAGTGTATTTCACGATTGTTCCATGTGTTCTACACGTTAATTTCCAGTGCTTCAAACTTTGAAATGTTGAAAATCTTTCACTATCTATTCAAGTGTATTGTACATTGAATCATTTTTTTTTTTTAATTCTTTATTAAGGAGATTATAATCTATGGCCTATGGCTAGTTCATCTCCGAAGAAAGGAGAGGGCTCAGAGTGAGTAACCTCTAGATACATGGTATATTAACATTTAGCTAATAACTTTGGTTGCTGGCTCTTCAACTTATATGAAAAAATAACAATATATAAAATAATGAAACAGAAGAACAACAGAAAACAAAACGATTTAAGACAAGCTACCAACGATTAATCCAAACAAAACAGAGCTCAGCTGGCATGGGTCCAATAGGGGAAATCCATCCAGCTGAGATGTCCCGACGGCCGAAAGAAATTCCTGCTATACCGAGTGGTAGATTTTGGCTTCTTTTAAGAAGGCTACTAGTGCTGCCGAGGCCAAAGTATCATTCCCGAGCAGATCGCTGATGCTGGAAGTTAGGCAGAGTGACTCCCGAAGATTTTGGAATTCCGGGCAGTTGCACAGGATGTGTTCGACGGTGTAGGGTACACCACAGATGATGCAGCTTCTGCGGAACGGCAGGCCACCATAGTTATAGTAGAGTTTAGTGTGCCCGGTTCGAAGCCGCGAAATCACGCGTTGATCCCTCAGGTTGTCCAGTTCTCTCCATGGTTCAGTTGACCCTTTTGCTTTGCGGATGAAGACAGTTCTGTTGCGGAACCACTCAGCTTCCCATGCCGCTCGAATGGTCCACATAATCCACCGTCTGACGTCCTGTAGGGGTACCTTGTTGGTGAGTCTGGGACCCGATGTCCCGGCTCCGGCAAGGTGATCAGCATACTCGTTACCTGGCACTCCGCAGTGTCCGGGAATCCATGTGTACACGGTGTTCGGTGGGGCGTACTTGATAATCGCCTGTATCCATGGGTGTTTTGGTGCTTCCGAGGTGATTGCTTGAACGACGCTGTGTGAGTCAGTTAATATAAGTATCGGTTTGTTGGCTGGCGTCGTAGCAGCACGGAAGATCGCTGCAGCCTCGGCCGAGAAAACTGAGCATTGTGGAGGAAGACTGCTGCTTTCAACAATACCGTCTCCAAAAATCCCGATACCTACTCCGTTTATCGATCGGGAGCCGTCGGTGTACCGATGTACGTGGTCGGCATAGTTGGACCCAAGTAACTCGGCGACCGATCTGCGCAAAATGATGGATGCATCCCCTGCTTTGAAGCGGTTCTTGATCCGATTGTCCAATTGGATTCGTGAAGAGTGCCAACTTTTCTCTCCATGCCAATGGACTTTGGCCACTGGGGGGAGGTCGATGTCGGCGGCCGTGCGGAGGACTCTGTTCCCCTCGTCGAGGAGAAAGGTCCTATTGTTTCCAGAGGTCTTGGCGGAAAAGGCGGCGGCTTTTGTGGCAATATTTGCTTTTAAGCAGAACCGGAAAGGAAGAAGACCCGCTTCGATGCATGCGGCGTCTGCTGGTGTGGATGGCAGGAGACCAGATATGATGCGGATGTAGCTGTTGTAGATTGGTGCTAGGGTTCTAATCAGCTTTTCGGAAGCGATGCAAGTAATTTCCGTTCCGTAAAGCAACCTACTGTCGATGATGGCTCGCGCCACCCGGAACCGAACACCGCGGTTGTTGGATCGGTGAGGCCGAGAGATCGTTTTAACGAGGTTGAGTCTACTGCGGCAGTCCTTTTTGACCTGTTGGAAATGCTGGTCGAAGGAGAGCGTTCGGTCGATCAGTACGCCGAGGACGCGAACTGTTTTCATGTTTGGAATTGCTTGCTCATGGATCGTAATTGGGGTGCTATTGACTCGGTGCTGAGATGGACATACGTGGCATCTGATGCTCTTCCTGGCGGATAGCTGGAAACCCATCGAGTCGGTCCATTTGACGACGGCAGAGACTGCCGCTTGCGCTTGCCGTAGGGTTCGGATCTGTGTAGGACCGGAGGCCACAATCAGCACATCATCAGCGTAAACAACTATATAAATGCGCCCAAGTAGCTGGTCAAATACCCCGTTCATTGCCACCAGAAACAATGTGACTGCGAAAACGGAGCCTTGAGGAACTCCAGTCTCCTCACTGAAACTTTTCGACCGCGTGTTCCCCACCAATACACGAAATGACCGGTCGGTCAAGAAGTTTCGTATGAAATACATCATATGCCCCTTCAAGCACCAGTTTGTTAGTTTTTTCAGGACGGCTGGCGTCCACGTCCGGTTGAAAGCCTTGGAGATGTCCAAAGAGATGATTTCAACGTGGTGTTCCAAAGTACGTGGACGTACCGAAACCTTGTCGAAAGGCATGTTGTCGGTGGTCGAGCAAGCTGTTGGTTTCAAGGAACATCTTGAGTCGACGGTTCACCATCCGTTCGAATACCTTGGCCATGCAGGATGTGAGAGCGATCGGTCGGAACTTAGATGTACCCATCCCAGTCAGCCTCGTCGTACCGCCAGCGAGGCCTTTTCGTGACTTCTGGGGCCGTGGCTGACGAAAGCTGCATTTGGATGGGGTAATGATCACTTCCGTACAAATCCGCATTGGTGCACCACGTGACTTTTCCTGCTATGGAACGGCTGATCGAAGAGACGTCGATAGCCGTGGCGTGACGTCCGTTGAAGAATGTTGGGTTTCCATGGTTGAGCACCGCCATGTCTTCCTGATCGAGTAGGTCCATTAGGATGCTTCCTCTAGGATCGGGACGAGGACAGCCCCAGTTTGGATGATGCCCATTGAGGTCTCCGACAAACATCCTTGGTTCGGGTAGCTTGCTGAAAACGCCGGTGATTTTATTTGACAGATTTTGTAGCAATGTTCTCCCACATGACAGGTATGCACAGGCAATCGCAATGTTTGCCGGCTTCTCCAGTTGAACAGCAACTATGGGAAGATCAGTTCCCAGGTCAATCTCGTTAAAAGGTATGCTCCTTAGAACACCAATGGCTACGGAGTGGCGAAAATTGCTGCCTCTTTTGAGGGTCCAGGCGTATTTTCCGGTAAGGGAACGATCCATCTGTTCTACCGTCACCTTGTTAACTTCTTGGAGAGCTATCACCCAGGGTGGATTGCTGTGGCAAAGCATCTCCAAGTCGCCGAGGTGGTTCAGGAAACCGTTCACGTTCCACTGGAGGATAAAGTTGATGGGTACTGGCAGAGCAGGAACGGGGTGTCTGCTGGTGGTAACGTCCTCGGAGGGACAGCTCAAGTCTACCAACTCGCTGATATCAAACAAGTGGGAGGCTTGCGTCTGACTAGAGTTGCTGCTTGACAGTTCGCTGTGTCCAGAATAAGACAGAGCCCCACCAGGGGCAGGCGGAGGGGATCTGCCCACCCAGGACAGGGATGTCCCAACGGCGGCGTGATCAAAGATGGTGTTTTGCGTGTGGACGATGCTGGTTGGCCTCGGTAAGTTGTCCGAATTCGGTGTTGGATGAGACGTTGCCCCACCAGGGACAGGTGGAGGTGTTCCACCCATCCAAGGCAGGGATGACCCAGCAACGGAGGAAGAAATGCAAACAGGTTGCGCAAGTGCAATGCTATTTGTGTTCAACATGTTGCTTGGCGGCTTGAATCCCTCGAAGTCCTTCGGGGAATGGGTATGGCATCCCTTGTCCGTCCCGATATTTAGGTGAATCTTCATTGGCTCGTTTTCCATATCCATAGGGGAATAGGTGTTTCCACCCTTGTCCGTCCCTCTTCCAGGTAAACCCTGGTGCCGGGGGGTTACCGTCAGTTCCGGTGTGGGAAGGGCGTCCGCACCGACGTACATTGAATCACGCTACTGTTCAAAACAGATGGATTTAAAGTATTTTGCATTTCAATGCGATGTGAATTGCTTGCTCAGCAAGGTAAACATCGAAAACAAGAGTTGTGACTTTATCCTATCAACCCGCCTCATATATGAGAACAACCGTGGCACAGTGAAATTGAACGAAGACTCCGGCAGCTGCACACCCCAACAGTCCATGATCGAATCCCAAATCAGACCCATTATAAAGATATGTGAAAGCTCTGGTAGTTTTGTTTATATATTTGTCGATTCATTTTTAGAGTCGGCAAAGTAGAAGTCGATAAAGTAGAATATTGTAGAATATTGAACTATGATGTGCAAAGCTATTGATATCACCATATGAGGCACATAGAATCCAAGTGTGTCGCAATTCAAATCCAAAGTGTTCAGGCACTAGCGTGGAGGGGCAATTTTTTTCTATGTTGCATTTAATCTGGGGACGGGAAGTACTCCAAAGTGCGTTGGAGATGGTGCTGTCCACCCACCACTGTTTCCGAACTGTTTAAATAAACTAATTTTATTTATTTTTTGCTCCGGTAGTGGTTCATCTTCTTCAATGCAAACTGCGAAAATTGGCAATTTAATAGCATCGACGATGAAATTTCTTTGAATTCTCCCCAAAAATATTTTGGAACTGTCATAAGAATTCAATATCATTGAGATTCTTCTCGGAATATTTTAGGACTTTTTTTTTTCTCAGAACACCTTGGAACTAAAATTCTCCTAAACTTTCAGGAAAATTTCCTCTGCAGAAAGTCTTCCCAGAATGAGCTTGAAATTATCCTCGGAACTCCCTTGAAATTTTTCTCAACATCCCATTTCATTCAAAATTTGATTCTCTCGGTATTCTTTTCGAATTTATCTTGGAATTCACTAGAAATTATTCGCAGAATTTTCATGGAATCATCCCCAGAAATCTTTTCTTTTATAACTGTTCTCAGAATTCAATACCCTTTAGGTTCTTCTCAGAAATCAAGTTTAAGTTGTCCGCCCATTCACCAAATCGTTGTAGTTTTTCTACCATAAATGTTCAATAAAGATTGCCCCTCCATTCATCAGAACTGTGCAATTTTTACATCACGCCTCTCCATGCAGCAGATTGTTGCAAATCTTACACCAGAAATTTTCAATAAAAACTTGCCACCAAAACATTTCAATTGATCAGAACGATGCAAATTTACCACCGTTAATGTTGAATAAAAATTGCTTCTCCAATCTTCTGATTGGTGCAGACATTTTCAATATAGTTTGCTTCTCCTATCATCAGAATGTTGCAGGTTTTCCACCAAATAAAGCTTGCTTCTATTTTTAGATTTTTCATCATAAATTTTCAGTAAAGCAGCTTCCCTCCAATCATCAGAATGGTACAAATTTTACACCAGAAATTATTATTATAGTTTGTTTCTCTATTCAGCACAAGGAGTAAGCCAACTGTACTCAGAGTTAATGTTTTTGCAGCGAGTAAATTTGAGTAACTCATGATTACTCAAAGTTGATCAAAGTAGTCGCACATTCATCAACAAATAAGAATTAAAAATTGTTTTAATAAACATCAACTGCCAGAGTGATCTTTTTCGTAATATTTTCATATATCGATACTAATATTAACCACACAAATTTAATTCATTTACAGCACATTAGCCAGATATGCTAAATCGTGAAAAAATTGTATGTTCAGGTTGTATGACGTTAAGATTATTCAATCCAAATGAATCAATTCACAAATCCGTCTCAACTGCTGCGAAACCGTGTGCGGGTCGCTACGGGATATTTTAGCTTGGATTGGATGATTAACTTGGAGAATTGTAGAGTCAAGCGAAAGCCTTTAGGTAAGAGTGGACAATACAATAGAAAACTAGCTAGATAGATATATAGCTCCACAGAAGATGCCATTAACAGTGAACTCGTTGTCGAAACATCCAGAAAGGTGTGCATAATGATGGACGTTTTAAGCAAATTTGGGGTCTACAAGTGTAACTGTAAACTACAGTAATTCAAATTACATAGATCGAATTTATGAAGAAGGAAAATCAATATCCTTCTTGAGTTTCCTGCTTTATTTGAATTTACCTAGCATAAAGTTTTGAATAAACAAATATGCCTAGACGATGAAAAGCTTCTTTTCCATCGATTCCGTGACAAACTTACTAGAAAATTGAATTTCTTTTAATTAATATTCCAGAGAACCATGTGAATCCAAGATGTGAAACAGGCATTCCTTAATAAATACAAAGGTTATTTTCTTAGTAGCACTAAGCTATAGTCGTTGATGCCACATGATGTTATACTAGAGAAGTAACGGGTTGCCTACAACATTTTTGAACAATTTTCAATGGAAAGGCTAAATCTATGTTGAATAAAACAAAGATTGTTTTATTTTACTCTGTTAAAGATATTATGACAAGTTAATTTACTACTCTTATAGACGTTAAAATACTTTGATTTCTATTACGAATGCAACACTCTAAGCTAAGATTACCACAAATTATCGGTTATTTTTACCGTTAAAAATCGTTACTTTTTACTTTAAGTTGGATATTTTTTACTATAAATTAGAAAATTTTTAACGTTAATTATTGGTAATCCATAATAGCCGATAATTTAGGTATGTGCACTTTCTTCGATTATCGGTAATTTTTACCGATATCTAGGTATTCTTTACCGACTTTTAGGTATGTGCGCCTTAGCGTGCATCTTCTCCATGTTGATGGTGATCATTGAATGATGATTGTCTGCATTCAATTCAGGTGAAAACTACTTAGTACGGTTTAACAAAAATGTACAAATATTAAGGGATTCGAGGATAGTAATCCAGTATGATACGTCAATGGATGGTGATGGGTTTTAAACTTCTGAAATGTTTGCTCCGCCAAACATTTGACGGCGACATTTAGGAAACAAACACGTACACAAACAGGTTGCTGTGCTACCGTGCATTTAATAATGAGCAACTCGAGTTACTCGGAGCTACTCAAAATTAATTCCAATTGCTCATGATTAAAAGCTATCTTGCCTCTAGATTCAGCAGGAGGATGCGAATTTAAGACCAATTTTTTTCCAAAAAGCTTGTCCATCCGTTAACTAGAACGGTGCAGATTTTCCACCAGAATTTTTCAATATACCTTAATTTTAAATAAATCTTGTGCCTTCATTTACCTAGCCAGTGCAAGTTTTTCACCAGAAATTTTCGGTTCATTTCATTTAGCAGAGCGATGCAAATTTTGCATCAGAAATTTTCAATAAAGCATGCTCCTCCATTCACCAGAACGGTGCACCAAAAATTGTCAGTGAAGTTTGTTTCACAATGCACCTTTGTGGTGCAATGTTCAGCCTTTGCCTCTTCATGCACCAGAATTCTGCAAATTTCATCCCATAAATTTTCAATGAAGCTTGCATTCATCAGAACGATGTAAATTATGTACCAGAAAAATGAATAAACCTTGCTTCTATATGTGCACCTCCAAATTTTTAGCGTGATTCAATTTTTCCAATTTCCATTTTGATTAGTCCCTTCAAGCACCACCTTTTTAACACCAGAAATATTCAATAAAAAAAGCTTTTTCTTCGATCTACCATCACGAAGGTGAATTTTTTCAACCTTAAATTTACCCTCTTCCTTAATCCCTCCATGAACAACTTAAAAAAAAAATTACACCAGAAATGTGGTGCAATTTTTTGACCAAAAAATTTCATTGAAGTTTGTCCCTTCATGCACCTTTGTGGTGCAATTTTCAGGGACTATCTTAAAGGAATTGACGCAATAAAAGGTTTTCAGTGCTCTTATTTTATGAAATGAAGTTATTTTACCTTCAAATCAAGTTATCAAGAAATCAAGTTATTTTGTATCATAATTTTGTAAATCTATCTTCTTCTATATATGTAAAAATGAATTTCTGTCTGTCTGTCTGTCTGTCTGTCTGTCTGTCTGACCCTTATAGACTCGGAAACTACTGAACAGATTGGCGTGAAAATTTGTATACAGGGGTTTTTGGGGCCGTGGAAGGTTCTTATGATGGTTCGAGATCCCTCCCCCTTCTGTAAGGGGGGCTCCCATACAAATGAAACAGAAATTTCTGCATAAGTCGAGAACTAATCAAGCAAATGGAACCAAATTAGGCATGTGGGGGCGAGTGTGGGGGTATAAGGAGATAATCATAGGGGGTAGCCCCTTAGATAATAGGGGAGGGGTCTACGTACAATATAGCATGCTTTTTTTAAATCGGCGCATAAACTCAAGCTAATATTGAATCCCGAGCAAGACCGGGCACACTCAGCTAGTGTGGAAATAAAAATTTTTTTTTTTATAAAATGATTGGTAATTGCCCCCACTTTTCCCACCCTGTGCACGCCAGTGTGTTCAGGCATGATTCATAGCATAAGATTCACACATGAAACTGATGTGTTTCACAATAAGCGCAAAATTAAGTGTGAGACACATGATGATGACGTGTGGAATTTTTTGAGTGTATGAACTGACTACAAAGCACCATAACCTTTTTTACAATAGCAGCGCATTCTGGCGGTCAAGGAGGTTACTGTTCACCCCACCTAGTAAAAGCTCAAATGCTGCAACGTCAAAGTTGTTTCGCGATAGCATACGAACGGATAAACGCCAAATTTGTTTGTGGAGAAAAATTATCTTCGTTTCAGATTGGTGATCGTTATCGTAAGAAAACTATTATTTACTCTATCCGTCACCAAGAGCGTTTGCTCACTGATGTATCTGGAATAGAAAACCATGTGTATGAATTCTTTAAGAACTTGTATACTGTTGATGAGTTATCCAGTAACGAAAGTTTCCCCACTAATCGAATCATTCCACCTGATTTAAATACCAACAACACTATAATGGATGAAATTACAACATCGGAAATATGTTTTTGCTATTCGGTCCAGTGTATCCAGAAAGTCTCCAGGACGATGCGTTCAATATTATTCATCACCAACTTAACTCGATATTCAACGAAGCGTTACCTGGAAACATCCCTGAAAAAATTGTTGAAGGAGTGATTGTTTTGGGCAGAAAGAAAACGGATGACAAAACTGTCAAAGCATTCAGACCCATAAGTCTCCTTAATTACTACTCCAAACTTCTGTCGATAATACTAAAAAAAACGTTAAGAAAAAGTTATGATTGGAAACAGTCTTCTCAACTCCAGTCAAAAATGTTCAAATTCACATAGAACTATTTTTGGAGAAGTACATGCAATCTAAGATAGAATTGCAGAATTCAATTGCAGACGTAGGACAGGGAAATTAGTTTCCTTTGACTTCGATCACGCTTTCGATCGAGTTAGTAATAACTATTTAATGACTGTGATGCGGAACATGAAATTAAACCAAAATGTTGTGCTTCTAGTTCTAGTTTAATTATAAATGTAAATCTCACACCGAAATTCCCAATCCAACGCTCTGTTAGCTTAAGCATGCACCTATTCGTCCTATATCTCCACCCCTCCTAGAAAAACTACGCATTATCTCCAACAGCCCGCTGGATCTGGTGGTGGCATATGCAGATGACATATCGATAATCAAAACTGACGACCGCAAGGTGCCTATCATCAAGTAAGCTTTCTAATGTGGATGTTTAAATCGAGAAACCTAACAGAAGGTAATTGTATTGAACTCGTTTATTACATCAAGACTCTGGTTCCAAGCATCGGTGATCAGATCCCAAACCAAGCAATCGCACGTTTGACTTCATACATCGGCAGCTTCAAGTTCCTACTTCACGCCTCCCCGAGTCATATGATAACAAAAGACTACCAGCTGAAACATAGACACAGCTGGGTGGCGTAGCCTGGGCAATGTTGCCAGCCCGGCAATAGAAAAGTGAAGAGGTGTGACACGAACACTGGCGCGGTAACCATAGTACGGTGATAGAGGAAATGCTTCACCAAACCGGAGCGTCTGTTCACCATGGAGGTGCGGCTCAAAACGGCGTATGTTCTCCATGTTAGGAGCGGCTGATCACCGTCCTAGTGCCAAGCGTGGGACTCTAAACAGAGCTGTGCACGATGGCCTCCCCGAGACCCAGGGGTTGGGGAAGCCCAACAAGCCGCCTTGAAAAAAAAAATTGCATATACTGAAGAAAGAAATACGGATCGGAACAATCGGCATAGACCTACGCGACGAAATAAGGACTACGATTGGAAACTCGGAACATGGAACTGCAAATCGCTCTGCTTCCCGGGTTGCGATAGGTTAATCTATGACGAACTTCAACCACGCAACTTCGAAGTCATAGCACTGCAGGAACTTTGCTGGACGGGACAAAAAAGCTATGGAAAAGCGGGCATTGAGCAGTTACTTTCTACCAGAGCGGTGACGACGAGAAAGAAGCGTTCTATGCGCAGCTGGAGCAGGTGTACGACGGCTGTTCGCAACGGGACGTCAAAATCGTCATCGGCGACATGAACGCTCAGGTAGGACGGGAGGTAATGTATAGACCGGCAATCGGGCCAAACAGCCTGCATGCCGCATCGAACGACAACGGCCAACGATGCGTGAACTTTGCAGCCTCCTGTGCTATAGTAGTCCGAAGTAATTTTTTTCCCCGCAAGGATATCCACAAAGTCACCTGGAGATCATCTGACCAACACACAGGAAACCAAATCGATCACTTCCTAATCGACGGGAAATTCTTCTCCGACATTATCAACGTCCGCACGTACCGCAGTGCGAACATAGATTTGGACCACTACCTAGTTGCAGTATGCATGCACTCAAAACTCTCGACGGTGAATAACACCCGTCGAAGTCGAACGCCTCGACCCAACATTGAGCAACTACTGGACGCCGCAACAGCTGGAAGTTGCACTACCCACGGAAGAGCAGCTTGGCGCAGCTTCTCTTGAAGATGGATGCAGGAACATCCGTTCCACCATAGGTAGTACTGCTGCAGCGGCACTAGGTACTGCAATCGCGGACCGAAGAAATGACAGGTTTGACGGCGAATGCAAACTGTTAGTAGAGGAGAAGAATGCAGCAAGGGCTTGTGCAAGGACTTGGACGGTAACCTTTTCACGAACGAGTGTGAGGTGATGAGAGGTGGAAGCAGTACTATGACGAACACCTCAACGGTTATGCAGCAGAAAACGAAGCTGGCACGGCAACAGGCGTTGGAGTACGCGCAGAAGACGACAGGCTACCGGCCCCTGATCTCCAAGAAGTTGAGGAGGAGATCGGTCGGCTGAAGAACAACAAAGCAACTAGTGTAGATCAACTACCAAGTGCGCTATTAACATACGGTGGTAAATCACTGGCTAGAGCACTGCACTGGGTAATTGTCAAGATTTGGGAGGAGGAGATATTACCGGAGGAGTGGATGGAAGGTGTCGTATGCCCAATCTACAAAAAGGGTGACAAGTTGGATTGCTGCAACTACCGCGCAATCACACTGCTGAGCGCCGCCTACAAGGTACTGTCCCAAATTCTATGCCGGCACCTGTCACCATTTGCAAGAGAGTTCGTGGGACAATACCAGGCGGCATTCATGGGTGCCCGTGCTACCACGGATCAAATTTTCGCGATTCGGCAGGTTCTGCAGAAATGACGCAAATACAACGTGCCCTCACATCATTTGTTCATCGATTTCAAATCCGCATACGACACAATCGATTGAGATCAGCTATGGCAGATTATGCACGAGTACGGATTTCCGGATAAACCGACGCTTTTGGTCAAGGCGACGATGGATCGAGTGATGTGCGTTGTTCAAGTATCGGGGACACTTTCGAGTCCCATTGAATCTTGAAGGGGGTTACGGCAAGGTGATGGACTTTCGTGTCTGCTATTCAACATCGCGTTGGAAGGTGTGATCAAAAGAGCTGGGATAGACACGAGTGGCATGACCTTCAGGAAGTCCATCCAGCTTCTTGGCTTCGCCGATGACATTGACATCATGGCACGGAACTTTGAGACGATGGCGGAAACGTACATCAGACTGAAGGCTGAAGCTAGGCGGATTGGACTTGCCATCAACGCATCAAAAACAAAATATTTGAAAGGAAGAGGTTCTAGGGATAATGTTAGCCTCCCACCCCGAGTTCAGATTGATGGTGACGAAATCGAGGTGGTCGATGAGTTCGTATATTTGGGCTCACTGGTGACCGCCGAAAATGATACCAGCAGAGAAATTCAAAGACGCATTATGGCAGGGAATCGTGTCTACTTTGGACTCTGGAGGACGCTCCGGTCGAATAAAATTCGCCGCCACACGAAGTTGACTATCTACAAGACGCCGATTAGACCGGTGGTCCTCTACGGCCACAAGACCTGGACTATGCTCGTGGAGGACCAACGCGCCCTTGGTGTTTTCGAACGGAAGGTGTTGCGTACCATCTACGGTGGAGTGCAGATGGATGACGGAACGTGCAGTAGGCGAAGAATCACGAATCACACCAGCTGCTGGGAGAACCATCCATCGTCCACATTGCAAAAATTGGGTGACTACGGTGGGCTGGGCACGTCGTAAGAATGCCGCATGACGACCCAGTGAAAATGGTTCTAGAAAGCGACCCAACAAGAACAAGAAGAAAAGGCGCGCACCGGGCAAGGTGGATCGACCAAGTAGAAGGCGACCTGCGGACCCTTCGCAGACTACGACGCTGGCGAAGTGTGGCCATGGATCGAGTAGAGTGGAGACGACTTCTTCGGACAGCAGAGGACAACAAGGCCTTAGTCTGATTGGTAAGAAACGTAAGGAAAGTAAGGAATGCTATCCAACCAGGGTTCCCAATGAGCAGCTCACGTTGCCAAAGAACATGGGTGGACTAAATCTACATCTTCCTATGCATAAGTGCAAAGCACTTCTAACCAACAGATTCCTGAAAGAAATTGGACATACGCCACACGCTATGTCTGAAGGCACTTTTTTTGCAACATTCATGTACCTCAGTTTTTTCTTCACAGGATGTTAGTATTGATCCTAACAATCAACTCTGTGATGGTTTGAAAATATTTCATCTTGGGTTTTTTGAGAAAAGGTGTTTTGAAGTTTACAACGCCGATAACGAAGGCGTATATTCAACTATTGGCAACAAAACTATTGCGAATTGAACAAATTCAAGAGCCACATGTGAAAAGGGCATACAAGCTTTTTGTAAACAAACCTTTGTAGGCCCTTTTCTCGCAAACCGAGGGTCACCCACGCAAACCAACAACATCATCGGGAAGAGTATAGTTTCCTCTACCCGGTGATGATAATGGTTTGCGTTTGTGTCATATGGGTGGCGAGAAAAGGGCATAAGAAGGTTTGTTTACAAAAAGCTTTTATGCCCTTTTCACATGTTGTTCTTGAAATGCAGTTAAATCAGGTTTAAAAGTTGATTGAATTAATCCAAATGGCATTGAAAAGTTCTATTTGACTCTCAATCAAGATGCGTATTGATTACGTCGACTTTGCGCAAAATCAATTAATATTTGTTGCTAGAACAACTTCTTGTTCAATTAATCATATTGTCGAGCAGTTTTGGAGCGACCTTCTACCAGCGATTTTACGGAAATGAAACAATAAATTCCAGATTTTTCAAGCATATTACAATTAAGACCCTATTTTCTCTAGGTTGTAGAAGAAAAAATATCATAATATTGTTCCTCCTTAAAGTTCGAGTGGTAGGAAACGTCATTTCAAACTGCTCGAAAGATGTGATCCATTTCTCGAAGAAAATATAGAGTTTGCTTCTTGTACTTCAAAAAAACGATTCTGCCAAAAAAAAAATAAAAAAAAAATCACGCCACGCCAGTGACGTTCTTTGAAAGATTTTTATCAGAGTTCAATAAAGGAGTTAGTAGTTATCTGAAATGTTTGTGTCCCGTACTAAGCTGGTGACGAAGGTGGCATTAACAACCCTAAGGGATAAAAAATTAGTTTGGATTTTTGGAACCCATGAAAAAGTTGTTTGAAAATCGGTTAATAGATAATGCCAATAATACAGGAATGAAACTCACGTGATGTTAGCTGCTCTTGCCCAGTGAGTTTAGGTAGCATTCACCTTTAATTACTAAGAATTGCTAGAGCTTCATTGCAGTTCCCATATTTTGTCTAAGGAAACTTTCAGGAAGGCTCAGCGACTTTCTAGGAAATTCTGCGAACTATAGGGAACTGTAGTGAATTTTAGGAAAGTTTAAGACGTTCCTCAACAGAATCAGAGAAGCTTAACATCTTTCAGAGAAGTGCATTGATCTCAGTTCAGGAAAATTATTCAAACTTTAAAGATGTGCTTCGATCTTCAGAGAAGCTCTATAAACTTCACGAAAATTCTGCCAACTTCAGGGACGTTGTGTGAGCTTCAGGGGAGTTCAATGTCCTTCTGATAAGTTCTACGACTCACAAGACTCACAAACGTTCTGAGAACTTAAAAAAGTTCTAAAAACATCAGGAAAAAATGAAGAATTTCATCGAAGTTCAACGAAATCACGGAAAAACCAAATGAACAGGGATATTAATTTGAATGTATTTAACTTCTATAAGCTGTCTCATCGAGTCGTTGGTGGAACAACTCCCTCTCCATGTCTTAAAAAAAAACAGGTTTAAGAGAGAGAATTTGTTACGATATCTCTTTCGCTCACGGCATGAGCAGGGTGGCAGCAGGGGTGGGATGTGCTATCAAATCGGCCTACTGAAAGTCCATCCAAGAGATGTAAATATGTAAGGTTCAGTGAATTTGTTATCTCTTTCGTTCTCCCGCTGTTTAAACGGTTGAAGGAGTGTGACGTTGACTTCATCCATTTAATCAGCCGGAAAACGAAAAAGACGACAAATTTGTTGGGCCTCACCTGCTCATTGATTTGCCATATGGGAATTCGGTTCCAAACATCAACAAACCATCGTTGCTTATGGCTTTGTTGTCGTTTGGAACCAGTTATGCGAGGTAGGCGATGATTGTTCGTATTTGACAGTCACCTCCCCCCAGTGTGGAAGGGCGTAAAAAATGAGAGTTCGCCACCTACAAAATATCCTGAGTACGGCTCAGTTCAGTTTATGTATCAGTTTATGTAAATTGAGGTTAACAAATATCAAGAAAAAGATGTTGTCTTGTTGTTCAAACCAGAAGAATAAGAAGAAAAGGAAGAAGAAGAAGAAAGAAACTCCGTCACTCCGCACAACAATCTTGGGTCATCTTTTTTGTCAGTGTGCCGATTGTGCTGGTCATAGAGTAAGTTGCGGTTGTTTGTAAAATACCCATCCCGGCTACCCGGTATTTCTGACGCCTTGGATGTTTTGGTTTAAATTCGCAAGGATGAATCGGATTGAGGATGACCCGCGGAAAGAGGCGGGTGTGTGAAATTTTGGTGTTTTGTGTGCATAGGATAATAAAAGTTCTGAGTGACCTACCTGCAAAAATCTATTACCGAAGAGGAAATCTTACTGTACCATTGAAACGAAGAATTTTGACTACCTTAATCTCCAACAATCATATTCAAATTTATTTGTTTCGATCCGTAACAGTTTTGTATCGTCAATAGTCCATATAAGCCTTGATAAACGACTAAGTATACTTCAAAATACTTTTTCTCAAATAACCAAAGATGAAATATTTACAAACCATCACTGATTTGATTGTTAAGATCTATTCTAACTTCCTGTGATGAAAAAACTGAGGTACATGAAAGTTGCAAAAAAAGTGCATTCAGACATAGCGTGCGCCATTCGCAAGCTCCTTTATCCATCATTTGCAGAACCCGCCAAATCAGTAGGCTGCGCGTGTGAACGAACATGACGTTCGTTATTTTTTCTCGGAGTTTTTTATGCTTATTTGGTTATTAATCCGGGTTACATTTTCGACGATTGGACACTTCAAATTGGATCTACATAGGACGGGACTAGTTTATGTCGATCCCCATCAAGCGAACCGTCTTTGATTGGAACTACAATGCAACAATAGCACGGATGCTTCCTGTGGATTCATTTGGACTAACTTGGTGAGATCGTATCTGATTTTATCTATTTAAACTAAATTTGCATGATTTTCTTAAATTTGGCAAATTCTTAATGGAGTTTTCTCTACACATCCCATTTTTTGTGTATTTGAAATCATCATTGAACGCCAAATGTCTGCACATTTTTCAACATGTGGTGGAACATTACTGTAATTCATATATATTATGTACTGATTAGGGTAGGGTTTGGGGGGCAGCTTAAGGGAATCAAAGGATTTGTTGACTGGACGAGGGTTCGTGGGTTTGCCAGTCCCTTGTCACGTGATTACAGATGGCCATCTGGTCGTTTTGTCTTCCAAAGGTCTTCAATGAAGCTGATTCACCCTGCTGCAACAAACCATCAGGCAGAACTTTACAACCGGTAAAGTATCTGCAGACATTGGTAATCCTTGCACTGATGGTGAGTTCCATTCACATCACATCACATCACATCATTTGCCATTCCAGCTCTTTACCTCTGCCTGAAGAGCTGAAGAAACCGAAAATCGTGGAAGAGAATGCAACCATCGTATGGACAAGAGTGTGGAGCAACATAAGAATTAAAGGTCTTGCCTTATAAGAGAAATCTAAATACTAGCTGGTAGCAAATGGAAAGATTCTACATGGTGCGCTAGTACATCGAAAGAACCGAATCGATAGTCCTATGTGTCAACATTGCTCTAACATCGTAGAGGATCTACGGATTCAAGTTCACCAATTGCCAACACACCAGTGCTCTTTGGAATCATCTTCAGCCTAAGTTGGAAACAGTCCTAGGTAAGAGGATAAGTTTTGCAAATCTTCGTTTTCCAGAATTAACAAACATTGATAGAAGAAGAAGATATCAGGCACTCAAGCTGTTTATTAGTTATGTAAATTTCATTTCAGATGCCAATAACCAACTTTAGGTAGAAGCATTTGATTTTGTTTTAAACTGTTTTCCTTGTAAATTGTGTAAATTGTTAGGGTGGGTGAGCTAGTAGTGATGGTACTAAGGCAATTTATTTATCAAAAAATAAATATACGATCTAAATAAAATTTGTATGCGTCAATCTATTGTTTTCAATCTCTATTTTGCTAGAAAAATATTACATTGCAATAAAATTGCATACAATTTTAGAAAACTCGTCCTCCATTAATAGGAACACTGTTCCAGTAGTGGTGGTAGTGGCTAACTTTGGTTCCTATAATAGTGGAATGCATTGGTTTCTTATGGATTCTACTATTGTAGGAACACCACCGCAACTATTGGTGCAAAGGACTGAAAATCTCAAAGGAAAATTAATTATTTCTCGTCACTTTTGGGCATATTTTAAGCTTGAAATATGCAAATATGCTTTATTTAAGGAGAGCTACCGATAAAAAATAATCTTATCCGAGTCTTCCTCATTATTCCGGCACTACCTCCAAACCGCAACTATAGGTACACCACTATTACTGGAACACCCACCCTAATGGTCTAAATTTAAAAAAAAACAGTAATTTTTGACAGCCGATTTTGTGTTGGATCATGGATCAAATAGGTGTGAACAATTTTACAATCCCTTTCCGGAGCTGTGACTAGATAAAAAACTAGTTTCATTTGAACATCTGGGAAAAATCTCAAACTGAAATAATTTCCCCAGCTATCTAAACCTAAGCTAACCAAATAACCTCGATCTACAGCTACATTGTTTTGCTAGCATAAAACATGGAAAAATTTCATCCAATGCGGACCATGAACCTAACTTCATTGTGCATCGAGAGATGCACTTCATCATAACCATTTCCAGCGCAATTGCATTACAAAGTTCCACACACCACCCACATGAAACCCGGCCATCCCGTCTCCATCGACAATCGAAACCATATCACTCTGTGATATCCACCCTTCACCGGCCTTCCTTTTCCACGACATGGCACCGAGCAGTTCCTGGACAAAAACAAAATCCAAATTTCATTGCAAACATTGCAGCAGCAGCAGAATTATTCCATCTTCCGTTGAATCCCAAATTTAGAAATGCCAAAAAGCGCTTGCTTCCCCCGGCACATCGGTGTGATTGTGCAACAGGGTGGAAGTACAAATAAAATCTCCAGCTGAAATCTCCGAGGAATAACAGAGTAGAAGCAGCAGCACCAGCAGCACTGGATTACCGCTCTTGTGACAGAACAATTTTTCGTAATATCAGTATCAGTAGGTATTTAGTAGCTCTTTGTGGACCAGCATCCGGTTTCGGTTCCGTTGGCAGCGGTTCCAGTGGCAGCAAATTCCACTGAATTTGAAGATTTAAAATGAAACTCGCATTCCTGGCCACACTGCTGCTTACAACAGCATTCACGATTCCGGGTGAGCAATCCAAGCAATACGTTCATTTCGGGTTCCACGTGCTCCGCAGCAGCAGAAACCATCAGTGGAAGTGGAATAAAAACAGGATCAGCTTGTTTTGCTTGCATTCGACATTCAAAAACACAAACACACACACACACAACCAAACAAACAGATATTGAAACCGGAGGGATGCCAAGACAGAATGGTAATTCATATTGTTTACAGCTGCCCACGTTCCCGGCGGGAGCCGGAGCTGGAGCCGGTCTGCGCTGGATGGAAGGAATTGGATGTGGTCCTTTGGTTTTTTATTGTCCCGTTCGATTCAGCATTCAGAGACGACAATTTCATCCGATGGCAATCGACCACCAGCACCGTTGAACATGTCGTCTTCTTCTTCGTAGGTATAGGGATCAAGCGAGGATGAAGGTACATCTCAATTTCCACTTTCCCCGACGTCCCAGAAGCCATGTTATTGTTGGCCGTGGTGCGAACCGAATCCCGGGATCGCTGGCAAACTTTCCTCCTATATTTATGTTGGGGCTTTGGGCTCTCGCTTGAGCCCCATTGTTTTCTGCCGATACTGCGCTACTTGTGTTGCGAATATACTCTTCTTATGGGATTATCCCGACATTCATCAATTCGGTACATTAGAGCCCCCATCAGAAGGAGCTACACGGCGATTGTTATTGCTGCTGTCAGTTGGCCGATGCAGGGAAAAAGAAGACTTTCGAACTAATTCCAATCGACGATGCGGTCAAGTGTGAAATGATTGAGAATTTGGATGAGTGGTTTTGGCGAACGGACGGATTGATTGGATGATTTCCATTTTCTTCTCAGAGCGGACGGTGGAATAGATTGATTTATGCGAGTTAATTAGTTGTTTCGTGAGTGGAAATTACTCCGGGTGTTCAACATAAAACATATTGGATAAGTGAGCCAGTTATGGCACTAAGTGCTCCAACTTTTGGCGCTAGTGCCCACTTAAAGAATAGACAATTGACACCGTTTTAAACCAGAGGTTCTACAGAGACTGAACCTTAACACTAGACAAAGGACAACACACAATACCCAGTAGAAAAGTTCCACCAGCTGGAGCGAGAATCGAACCCTGACCTCGTGCCACCCACAATACACTTGAACGACGGGTGACGCCGCTTGACTCTGGAGCTTAGATCTAGAAATTCTACTGACTCAATAAAGATTGTAGGATGTCTCGATAGAATTGCTAAAACCCTATAGCCTAAGGGAACATCCACAAAATATGCTACGTCATTGGTCCGTAATGAAACTTAATGACATTCTATTGGACTCATAGATGTGTTGATACAACAGAGGGTGTACTCGATCTGGTCCGCATCGTGCCCTCTTGACATCCGGATCTATTTGCTTTCTGCTGAAGGAAGTGTTACTGATACCTAAAGTTACAACCAATTTAAAAAGTGCTCAAAATCACCTGCAAATTTTCCGACCTTGTTCGACTCTTATTCCTCTTCGTTCCTTGTTTGGACCCTACCTGAGGTAGTCCTGCGTGGACATCGACTTGGAAAATTCCTCTTCGATGGAGCTACAACAGCTACGACGATGATTTCATGCGCCGTGTTCTGCCTAGTGCCAACGGACCCCACCAATACGAGTGTCAACCAAGCTTTTACATGGAAGGAACCCGCTTCTAACGCACCTACCCATGCCAGGCAAAGGAAAGAGAGCCTCGTCGTATCAGGAGAGAATGGTCAATCGCAGGTTGAAGCAGTTTCTCGAGGATAGCAAGCTCCTCGACAACCGGCAGCACGCATTCCGACAAGGGTATGGAACCTCTAAGTACTTCGCGACACCTGGAGACTTACTCCAGGAAGCCATCAGCAGCGGCAGCTACATCGAAATGGTCTCGCTCGACATTTCCAAGACTTTCAATAGGACATGGACACCTCTCGTCCTGAGGCAACTAGTCAGCTGGGGACTGAAAGGTCCCATGGTCGAGTTCATTAAAAACTTCCTCATGAATAGTTCATTCCGTGTCATGGTCGGCAAAACACAGTCATAGTCCATTAGCGAGTAGACAGGTGTTCCGCAGGGGTTAGTTATCGCCGTCACACTTTTCCTGATTGCGATGAACGGAGTGTTCGACCGGCTCCCCCGCAATATATATATCTTCGCAAACGCCGACGATGTTCTCGTGGTCTCCTTTGGCCGTACACTCACACGCATCCGGATGATGACACAGGTGGGCGTTTCGGGAATTGCCAGATGGGCTCGGACCACCGGATGTGTCAGGTGCCATATCTCTTCTTCTCTTCACAGGATTAGTGGTCATCCAATCAAGATCTCCGAAAGTGTCATACCTCTTCGGAAAACCGTCAAGCTCCTAGGCGTTCTGATTGACCTATCACTGAGCTTTGAAGAGCACTTTCAAGCCGTCAAGCACAACTGTCGCAGCAGGGTGTGTCGTCAATTTCCCGACAGCATCGTTCAAACAACCGCAGTATTTGCTTCAGGGTAGCCCGAACGATAATTGACTGTGGCCTATTCTACGAACTTAGCTGTGATGAATCGTAAAACACGCTAGTCATTAATATACATAGTACCTAAAAGGGGCCCTAATACACTTCCCTGGGGCACTCCATGGTTATTCCCTATGGGACTGGAAACATAATCATTAAAAACGTCATCTGTCAGCTGATGAGCACTGGTGGTGAAGTTGGGGGGGGGGGGAGGGGAATCTCTCAACACCAACAAACTATTACAACTTAAATACTCCAACGGCTGGCCTTTCACAACCAGTTCTAAAATTTTCTCCAATGTGTGCAGCATGTTGATGGGCCCAAACTCTTCGGTTTTAATGCTTTCAGCAACTTTTTGAAATTTGTGGCACATGTAAAGTCTGCAATGATTCATTAATAAGGTACAGCAAGATGTGGCCAATGAATAACTCTAATGTTAATATCTATTCCAACCGCTATTCCTAATGATATTTGCTTTTCTAATCATTAGTGATATTTGCTTTTCTAATCTCTAAGTTCAGCCAATCAAGATTGAAGCTGAAACACTAAGGAATCGTTTGAATACATTCAGGGAAGTGTTTTGATGGGAAAATACAGTGAAATTAACGTTTAAATTTTGGTTGCCAAAACATTCAATGGGTGCTTCCTTCGCTGGAAGAATTCAGTAGAGCGTCAATCTGGACCTCTACGGTAGCGATTATTACCCGGTTCAGGTAGACCTCGGTGGCGCTATGACGAAGCCGGTTGGAAGAGTTACGGTGAAACCGTCCAATCCCTCCTTTTAACAACGTAACCCAGACAGCATCGAGATTTTCACTGAAGCAATAAACGCAGCTGCGTCAGCAACCATCCCGAAAACCAGCAGCATTCCGCGGCGTAACGCCCTCAGATGGTGGAACGAGGAAACAAAGAAGGTAGTCAAGGCCCGGCGAAAAGCCCTTCGACGAGTCAAACGGCTTCCCATCGATGATCCGGATAGGGAAAACGCGTCCTCGAAAGCATAAACGCCTCACAGTCTTCGGCGGAGCTCTGGGGTAAGGTCAATGCCCTCAGTGGCAAGCGCCGCACGTCCACACTGCATATCCAAGTAGACCGTTGCAGATAAGCTTGGTGAATTACTTCGCTGACCTCTCTACGATTTCCAAGTACGAGGCAACCTTCCAACGGCTAGCAAACCCATTAAATTCGTCCGTAAGCAGTTTTCGCGTTTCTCCGGACACGAACAACCTGGGGATCAACCAGGTAGGCAGTACCTGGCTGTAGTACCCGCGCTTAGTAGAAGCAACGGGAAATCAGCCAGCCTAGACGAGATCGGCTACTCGCTGCTCAAGAACCTGCCTACTCCGGATAAAGTAAAAATGCTGGAACTCTTCAACCAGCTTTGGCAAACAGACTAGTATCCATAGCATTGGAGAGAGAACTTGGTTGTTCCCATCCCCAAAGCAAACGAGCCAAAACGGGACTTGGCGAAGTTCCGACCCATTGCGCTCGCCTGCTGCATGGCAAAGGTGTTCGAGCGGATGGTCAACCGACGCCTGAAGCAGTTTATCGAGGCTGGTGGCCTTCTAGACCATCGACAACACGCATTCCGGAAAGGCCACGGTACATCCACGTATTTTTCTACACTAGAAGAGCTCCTCAAGGACGCCAAGGATAACGGTCTTTATACGGAGTTGGTTTCCCTGGACATTGCGGCAGCTTTCAACCGTACATGGACCCCTGGGGCCTTAGCGGCCATGTCATCCATTTCGTCCGAAATTTCCTGACTGGCAGATCCTTCCGAGTCACGGTAGGTAATACAAAATCCCGTACTTTCTGCGAGGAAACTGGCGTTCCTCAAGGTTCAGTCATCGCTGCCACCTTGTTCCTGGTAGCCATGAACAGTGTCTTCGAGTGGCTACCCGCGAACATTTACATCTTCGTTTACGCAGACGACGTGCTAATCGTAACCACAGGTCAGACTCCAGGACGAACGAGGATCAAGGCCCAAGCAGGGGTTTCCGCAGTGGCCAGTACCGACATTTGCCAGTACCGACATTTGCCAGTACCGACATCGGATCTGCGGACCTTCCATAAAGCCATCCTACTGAAGAAAACTGTGAAACTGCTGGGGGTTGTCACTGACCGGTCGCTGAGTTTGCACCAGCACTTTCAAGGGGTCAAGGGCACCTGTCGCAACAGGTTCAACCGGCTGATGTACAGACTCGAGCTGACCTGCATCGCCACCGACAAGGCAATACAAACACTCGCTCCGGTGTGCAATAGCTACACGCGCATAATCTCTGGTCTTCTATCCTGGACGCCAGCCGATGCCAGCTATGTGCGCAGTGCTCCCCCAGTGGCCAAGATTCACTGGTATGGAGATAAGAGTTGGCAATCTCCCACACCAAACATCGACAGCCGGATAAAGGAGAAGTTCAGAGCCGAGGACAATTCCGTAGCACTTAGGTACTCTGGATTTAGAATCCTAGTTTGGTGCCAACTGGCTAGCGCAGTCATTCTCTGGTCGATTTGATCGAGATTTGCCTGCCGATGAACGTCGGCTATCCGTGTGCGCTGAGGCAGATTCAGAATCATCTTCAGGAACTTGTTCTGCAGGACTTGGAGCTTCTTCCGATGTGTTTTAGCACAACCTTTCCATGATCGGATACAGACGTTTCAGCATGATGGTGCCTTTTTTGACTCGGTCTTCCACGAGCGATCGGAAGAGCAGCTTACTGTCGAGAATCAGGCCAAGGTAGCGTACCTCGGGTGACCACTCAGATTCAGCGTTCAGAACCTTTATCTTTGAGCCGGTAGGTGTTGCTATGCGGAAACACAATGGTTTGCGTTTTGGCCGCGTTCACACATATCTTCCAGTCGGTGAGATATATGGTGTAGGCATCCAATCCGTTTTGGAGCTTCGATACGAGAGTGCGCATTACTCGTCCTTTGTAGCTGATTGCCGAATCGTCAGCAAACAGCGACAGTGTTCCACCTTTCGGCAGTGTCGGTATGTCCGATGTGTACAGATTGTACAATATGGGTCCCAGGATGCTTCCTTGAGGGACACCAGCGGGTACATCATACGGTTCCATACATTATACGGAAGTTGCCGAGCTTCAGACAGCGATTGAAGACGTTCACCAGAAGAGTATGCGCTTTCGGTCCCAAATTCTTCAAAACAATGTTGAAGAGTCCAACGAAACCCGGTGCCTTCATGTTCTTCGTTGACTTGATGGTATTCACCAGCTCATCAAGTGTGGTTTTCCGGTCCGTCAGAAGCTCCCTAGGCTTAGTAGCTAGCTGGTAGACTGGTAGGATTTTCAACCACTCGATCCTCCATAAACCGCTGGAGTTGAGGCCAGTTCGCTCGATGACAGTTTCGCCTACGATGCTGCTAACGTTGGTTGATGGTTTGATTCATCTCGAAAACCAGGTAGGTGGTTGGATGACAGCTCGGTAATGGCACGGGGCTCAAAGCAACTGTCCGCCATGTTGGTGAGAACGATGTCGAGGGTGGATCCGACACCGGCTGGGGAGTAGAAGGTAGGCGAGTCCGGATGGAGGACCACGTAGCGTCCCACCTGTAGGTCCGTGGCCAGCACTGCTCCGTTCTTGTTACTTCTTGCATTGCCCCGCAGTGAGTGGCGTGCGTTGAGATCACCGGCGAGGATAAACTTACCCTTCCAACGAGTCAACTTCTGGATGTCATTCTTGAGACGATCAATTGTTCCATCCGACTCCTTACATTGGGCAGGACAGTAGATGGCAATGAGTGTGATGAGACAGGCAGCATCCTGTACTCCAGTCCTCTCCTGATGGCAATGGCAACGCCACCACCCCTCTGTGCTCAAACTCGGTCCAGTCTAGCAATTGCGTGATTTGGCAGGCTAAAGTTAACCTCCAGCTTGAGATACGTCTCGGTTAGAAACGCGACATCGATGACGCAGGAAATCTACGATTTCCGGCTGTTTTCTCGCCAATTAAGGGCGTTGATGGTGAACGTGAAAGTTCGTCATGAAGTGTATCATTTGCACCATCAGCGTTGTCAGATGACTGATTACCTGCGTCAGACCATCGGTTGGAGGGACCAATGGTACAGCGCCAGGTTGGGTTCCCCAGAATCCTGGAGGAGTGCTGCTTGGTTCGGCTTGCGTCGAATTCCTATACTGCCTTCTGGGCAGCGGAAGGGGAGGAAGGTTTGGTGCGCGTCCTTCGGTTGGAGGAAGCGGTGGAAAATCATTTTCCAGATCGATATCGGGTAGTTGCTTCTTTTTCTGCTGTCTCGGCTGGCTTGCTTTCTTCCGCAGTGCGATGAATTCGGCCCGCTTGGGACACGATCGACTAGTCGATGTGTGGGCATTCCCGCAGTTGACACAGGTTGGCTGCTTGTCCTTCATGACCACGATGCATTGGGCAGTGACATGTTGTTGGCCGCATTTGGAGCAACGCGATTTCATATGGCAGTTGCGCGCGCCATGTCCGAAATTCAAGCAGCTGGTACACTGCGTCACTTCACGGTGGACCGGCTTGTACCGCTCCCACTCGACGATGACACTGAGCAGCGTTCGGATGCTTTGAAGCTGCCTCATGTTTGTGGATCCGCCAACCAAATCGATCGCCTCGTTGTGGCGATTGATCACGAAAACCTTCCCAGGTTGAAGGTTGTTGCGTTTCAGCTCTTCTTCCACAACCAAAACATCCAGCTCGTGCAGCCCGCGTAGAATGACCTTAAAGGACTTCGTCGGCGGCACGTCGCGGGTGAAATATTCCACCTTCCAGAGTTGCAGTGTCTCCGTCACGGATTTATAATGTTCCGCCGAGGGGACGGTGATTTTCACGCCATCAGCGCAGAGGCGGAATTCGGCCCGTAGCCCTTTACGGACTAGCACATTCAGATTGTCAAGCAGCTCGCGTGGCTGTCCCTTGACATACAAAGGAGGCAACTTCTCCTTTTTCTCAACGCTTTCGCGCCTTTTGCCATCATCCTCCTGGAGCAGCGAGAACTGGTTGAGGGATAGGACCCGCCGAACGACGATCAGAAGGCGTTTACATCGGCATCGAAAATGATCTCTACATATTAGATCTCCTATACTTACTCATATGAGTTGGCTCATAACTCTGTGAATTTCATCATCACAGTCCTTGAAATTGACCAGCAAGGCCATTGAAATGAACTTAAATGACCTCTAAAGCAATCTGAGCTGGACTTACAGTGCTGCTACAGCTAACTGACACTAGTTCTACTGAGTTATCCCAACAACAGCTATGACAGGACCCATTCAAACATTTTCTTACCTAAGATTCCCGGATCAAAATCAAAGCAAAACTGCCACTCGTTTGACTAACCCTATGCATTTCAAACTGTGATTAAACTCACAGTATCATTAAGATGGAAAATAACCATGAAAATTCCACAAAGAAGTTACCATTCCCGAATCATCCCAAAAGTTCCATTCCCAAAATAAGTTTGCCCTTCAGAAGAGAAGACTCTCTTATCTGTAGGGCCGTTTTAAGGCAAGCACCAACCCCCACCGTTGTCATCTTATGCTCCACGCGAAACTTTCAACAATTACAACCAACTTGTACAATGCGCTAAGCTCGGTTGAGATTAAGTTGAAATCTCATTAAGTCAGCACTTGCGGTACCCGTAATATCCATCTCCATTAAATCTGCAAAATTATTCACCACCCTCCAGTCGCCCGGAATGCCAACAACTGCAACTTGAAAGTTGGCCCCTCGCATCAGGCCGGCTCGAAGGGCGAGCCTGCAACTGTCACAGCGAACGCCCAGCCACCAAAAAGCTAATATTTCAAGAAGTCAACGTCTTCACAGTATGTAACGGAGCGAAGTGCGCCCCGCACACAGGCAGTTGATTTTCTTTTTCGACTTTGCTTGAAGCCATCCCGAGCAAAGTCGGGCAACGAAAGGAAAGCAAATCGATATTAAATTTTCCAACAGTTCCTAGTATGATGAAAACTCATTTTGCTTTCAATTGCCGCGACATAAGTCTGATAGTGTGTTGCGTTTTTTGTTATGAAGTCAAGAGTTTTTTGATGAAAGCAAGTTCTGCTGTTAACTTCTTGTTGAACTAACAATTATTGTTATTTTGGTTTGTTTAACACATTTTAGGTCATTCGTGACTGGCTCGGGATGAGATTTGAACTTAAGTTTTTCAGCGTGAGAAGCATGGATACTAACGATACTAACGCCAGGCCCGTATTCAGTTAAATAATATGCATGCAAAATCAGTAATCCAATTGATTTCAAAGAAAGCAGCATTAGCTTTCCGTTTGAGTGAAAATTTGTTCTTTATCCAAAATGAGATTAACTGGAGTGTTCAAAATAAGTTACAACATAACAGCAAATTTTGATTTCATTTTGATCTCCAGCTTTGCTCGGGTTGTGCTGCACCCAAAGCGCAGTTCCGTCCAGGGCGGGCGTTGTTGGCGGAAGGAGGCGGTTGAGTTAAAACTTTGCAGCCTAGCCCGGAGGAGATTAAGCACACAGCCTTCCCCCAATCCATGTGTCTCTGTGTATGTGTGTGTGTGTGTGGTTGATTGTTAGTCACGCCAGTCAGTGAAGGGGTGTAGACCGGAAAGGGGGGTAATATTTACCTTTGACGAAAGCGTGCAAAAGAACATGTCTGCTGGCGTGCAATCTTTGCTTTCCACAGGATTGAATTGAGGAAAAAATTTTGACTCGCTGAACTGAGCGAGGAAGGTTCCTCCATCAGGTGCGATAAGACAACGCGCCGCCGGACGAACGGTGGGGCGGGTTGGCAGTTGGAATGGGTTTTGTTGAAATGATCTGGCGCACCGGTTTCTTTTTCGGCGGTAACTCCTGAAGAAATTCACTACGGTTCGCTGATGCGAGAGGGATTCTCGTTTCGAGGGAGTGAGCTTTGTGGAACTTAATAACTTTTACCTGGAGCGATGATAGCTTGAATGGGGAAAGCGAGGGAAAGGGCTGTTTACTTTTCGGCTGAGAAAGCAAGGTTTTGTGGCTCTGAAAGTAAGATTGCACTAACGAACGAATGGGGACGTTGTGTGTTCAGCGAATGAAATGATCTTTCACAGAACCAAGATTTCCATCCCTGAAATTCTACAGCAGTTTATAGCTGTGTGCTGTGGAAGTTTTGAGTTCCTGTATAAAACGAAGGACTAGAACATTGTTCTTCATTTTAGGCAGGAATTCGAAACTTTAATAATCTAGTTTGGATGCACGTGGAGTCGCTATTGCGCTATCGAAAACAGACGTATGCAGCTTTGAGGCTGCATTGCAAATTTCAGCAAATTTTGCTTCAGCGTCAGCTCGTCTCTTCTTAAAAACCTGTATTGTACTGCTTGCATGATTAAGCGCCGATATGAGGTCCACAGATTTAGATTGTAATCCTATTGAAAGTGGTAGTGTAATACTTAGAAAGGATTTACAAACAATTAATTAAATGAAAAATCCTGATTTCTCCATAGCTGCCAAATAAATGGAAGAAGTTGCTGAAAATTTCCAGCTTTTCTCAGCAATAATCTTTAGGCTTTGACAAATGCATTCAAAAAGCTCAAGGAAATTTATCACGCTGTCATGCCGCTCGATGTATCGTGCCAAGCCAAATTAAAAAAAAAACTACAAGGGGCAGCCCTATGGGATTGTACGCGATGGTGACGTAGGACTACGTGGTCTTATATAATAAATCTAATTTGTTAACTGCAGCAGGAGCTTGTTTTTTGTGTAGGTATGCCGCGTTTGACATAGATGGCCCACAGCAACTCACGAAAAGCTACTGATTCCGATCAATAGCGGTGCGGCTTCTTCCTTCTTCTATGAGATCACCACCACTCACCGCGCGGTGATCGAATAAACACCGTTTGGTGAGACCGAATGGAATTCAACTTTGAAATCTTTGTTAGGGAAATCGGTTTTCGCAGGCAATTGGTGATAATTTTAACTATCATAGCAACAGTTGAACATTCGTGCAATTTACAGTATTAAAATTTTGAAAAATGATGAAATATTAAGAATGCGTAGAAATATATCTGATCGATTGGTGATTAAATTATTAAAATTGGTTAAGAGGCAGCTGAGTTATTAACGTTTAAAATCTTTCATAATTTTGTTACATGTTCCATTTTCAGTTTCCACAAAGTGAAAAGTAAAGAAACCACAGACGTAGTCCTTCGTCAAAATGTGTCAGGCATACGTGTCGATACTGTTTCCTATAAGACTTGCCTCGCATTCGAATGGTTCCTGTAAAAGTTCATGACTTCCGAAATAGTGCCTAAGCAGTTCCTGATTGGTGGGATATTCAACGAATTAGAAAGAACACGATTAAGCCTATGACTAGCGCAATGCACATATCTAGCCTTAGGATAGATGTTCATCAACAAGACATAAAAAAAGTAATTTTTGTTATGTTAGTGTACGCTAGACTGATGTAAATTTTGACATTTTCGCTCCACAGTGCTCAAACGGTTCCAAATCGGGTCCTGATTAGTCTCCCAAAATTTGAACTCATTCGATAAGAAACTGACTTGGCACAAACCATTTGAAGTTTATATGGAAATTACTATTGGAAAACCAAATGTTTTGTTCATATCCATCTAACAATTAACCATATCGCTCTGCTTTAAAAAATGATAACTGAGCTCGTAGAAAATTTTCTCAGCTACAACTTTGTGCTAAACCACATTTCAATATAATGTAAGCATCAAAAGTTATCAATAATTCAAGCCACTAATGTCTTACGATTATGCTCAATCAACTGTTCAGCAGGCAACATTGGTGTTTCTGGCGCTTGGAATAGAGCACAAAAATCATGGCTACTATGCCACACTGCAAGATACAGTGTTGCTCACAAAACAGCTGCTTGATCATGCCATAAGATTATCAATCTCTCAAACAATTAATAACTATTTTATTTGACGTTTAACTCAACAAATATATTCTGCTATGTTGAAGCTGAGAAAATTTTCCATAAGCATAGCTTTTGAATGTTTGAACAGTGCAGTATGGAAAAAAGTAAGAAGACAATGAACAAAAAGTTTGGATTTCCCATAGTAATTTCCATATAAACTTCAAATGGTTTGTGCCAAGTCAGTTTCTTTTCAAATGAGTTCAAATTTCGGGAGACTAATCAGGACCCGATTAGGAACCTTTTGAGCACTGTGGAGCGAAAATGTCAAAATTTGCATCAGTCTATTGTACACCCCTTTTAATCAAAAATGTTCACTACTCAATTAAAGTACTCCATAAATGAATAAATATTCTAAAAAACATGCTACACTCAATACTTTCGTCGCAAATAGCCAAGTCCCACTATTTTTTATTTCGTCCCACGGTGCGCTTGGGTAAATGGAATGGCTAAAGGCGTATAAGAGCTACCTTATGTTAGACGAAAATGTTTCATAAGTCGTGCTTATGAAATTCATATGTGTCGTTCATAAGTCGGCTACAAAATGGTGAGTTGACAACCTGGAAGGAGTGGTATACCTAGCCCTGGTCCTCACAAGTTCCTGCTTCACGCCTCCCCGAGTCATATGACAAACAAGCTAGGTGGCGTAGCCTGGGCAATGTTGCCAGCACGGCAATATCAAAGTGAAGAGGTGCGACGCGAACACTGGCGCGGTAACCATAGTACGGTGATAGAGGAAATGCTTCACCAAACCCGAGCGCCTGTTCACCATGGAGGTGCGGCTCAAAACGGCGTCTGTTCTCCATGTTAGGAGTGGCTGATCACCGTCCTAGTACCAGCGTGGGACTCTAAACAGAGCTATGCACGATGGTCCCCCAGCGAGACAGGGGTTGGGGCAGGCCCAACAAGCCGCCCTGGAAAAAAACATTAAGTTGCAAATACTGAAGAAAGAAATACGGATCGGAACAATCGACACAGACCTACGCGACGAAATAAGGACTACGATTGAAACTCGGAACATGGAACTGCAAATCTCTCGGCTTCCCGGGCTGCGATAGGTTAATCTATGACGAACTTCAACCACGCAACTTCGAAGTCGTAGCACTGCAGGAACTTTGCTGGACGGGACAAAAGGTATGGAAAAGCGGGCATCGAGCGGCCAGAGCTGTGGCACCACCAACGAGCTGGGAACCGGCTTTGTAGTGCTGGGCGTGATTGGTTGGCAGCCGATCAACGCGAGGATGTGCAAGTTGAGGATTTCTTCAACTACAGCATCATCAACGTGCACTATCCACACGAAGGGAGACCCGACGACGAGAAAGAAGCGTTCTATGCGCAACGGGACGTCAAAATCTGCGCTGAACGCTCAGTCCTACCTGAGGGAGGCAGTGTATAGACCGGCAATCGGGCTAAACAGCCTGCATGCCGTATCGAACGACAACGGCCAACGATGCGTGAACTTTGCAGCCTCTCGTGCTATACTAGTCCGAAGTACCTTTTTCCCCCGCAAGGATATCCACAAAGCCACCTGGAGATCACCTGACCAACACACAGAAAACCAAATCGATCACGTTCTAATCGACGGGAAATTCTTCTCCGACATTATCAACGTCCGCACGTACCGCAGTGCGAACATAGATTCGGACCACTACCTAGTTGCAGTATGCATGCGCTCAAAACTCTCGACGGTGCATAATACCCGTCGAAGTCGAACGCCTCGACCCAACATTGAGGAACTACGGGACTCCGGAGTTGCCCAGGACCACGCACAACAGCTGGAGGATTTCAAATCCGCATACGACACAATCGATTGAGATCAGCTATGGCAGATTATGCACGAGTACGGATTTCCGGTCGAATAAAATTCACCGCCGCACAAAGTTGACTATCTACAAGACGCTGATTAGACCGGTGGTCCTCTACGGCCACGAGACCTGGACTATGCTCGTGGAGAACCAACGCACCCTTGGTGTTTTCGGTGGAGTGCAGATAGATGACGGAACGTGTAGGAGGCGAATGAACCACGAATTGCACCAGCGGCTGGGAGAACCATCCATCGTCTACATTTCAAAAATTGGGCGATTACGGTGAGCTGGGCACGTCGTTAGAATGCCGCACGACGAAAATGGTTCTAGAAAGTGACCCAACAGGAACAAGAAGAAGAGGCACGCAGCGGGCAAGGTGGATCGACCAAGTAGAAGGCGACCAGCGGACCCTTCGCAGACTACGAGGCTGGCGAATTATGTCCATGGGTCGAGTAGAGTGGAGAAGACTTCTTCGGACAACAGAGGACAACAAGACCTTAGCCTGATTGGAAAGGTTAGTACGTTCATAAGTTGAGCCTTTTTGAAATGCCGCAGTGTATGTAGATGACATTAAGATTAATGTTGTCGTTCGAGGCCTTGCTGACTGATTACAGTTACAACATATGACCGAAGACTTCGAGGATTGGTGTTCCAGGAACTTCGTCACGTTGAGTATTCAAAAATGCAGCATCATCTCTTTTCATCGAAGCAGAAGCCCATCATGTTCAACTATACGATCAACAATGAACCTTGGCAACGTGTGAGCAGTATTCGCGATCTAGGAATTACGCTTGATCCAGAAATTACATTCATTCTACATTCGATTAGAAGTTTTGATAATTTCCAACGTTTTCGTTCAGACAACTAATGACGAAAATTTCAGAGCACATCCGACGAGATGTTCAGAAAACTTCGGAGCAGAAGTTCAGAGAACTTCTGAAGAGAAGTTCACAGAATTTCCGAGGAGATGTCCAGAGAGCTTCTGGCGAGACACTCTACGAACTTCCGAAAAGAAATTCAGAGAAATTCCGACGAAATGATGAGGTTCAGACATCTTCTGGTTCAGAGTTCTTCCGAAGAGAAGTTCAAATAACTTCCGAACTTGGAAATTCTATGAACTATGCATCGCAAGTTCTCTGAACTTCTCATCAGTAGTTCTATGGACTTCTCGTCGGAACATGTCAGAAGTTCCGTAAACTTTTCCGAAGTTTCGCGAACTTCTCGGTGGTTTCCTGAAGGAGAAGTTCATAGAACATCCCACTATAAAATCATATAACTTCCGACTAGAAGTTCAGCGAACTTCTGACAAGATGTTCAGAGAACTTTTGAGGATAGGTTCAGAAATTTTTCTACGGCAAGAAGTTTGGGGAAATTCCAACGAAAAGTTCAGAGTGCTTGTGAACGCCACTAACGATAAAGATAAAACGCTTGCTATGACAAACGCTCTCTGTAACACAGCTCGATTGGAGTGGTAGAAGGATAGTGATATATTGCTTGCCTGCTTTGTTGCAATATACATAGTTGAGAGCATAGCTTGATCGGAATCGAGAAAAGACATAAACAATAAATTCCCATTAGCACACGTGTATCATCTTCGGCTTTACTTCGTGCAGCAGCTTGCCAACAATTAGATAGTTTCCTTCTACCGACCCCAGCGAGCTGTGTTGCAAGGGCTGATTATCATGAAACAAATGAAGAAGAAGATTATATCATTACCCAACAAACATTGAATGTTGAATAAGAGCTTATTCAGGCAAAAATAAGCTTCTTCAGCTAAAAAATGGCCTTTTCATCTGTTAATCAACTCAAATTGTTTGTTGGGTATTGCTTTCCATTTCTGACAAAGTGTTATCGTTTGGCATTTATAGATATTTTTAATTCCTTGGTGAGGATAGTTTCAGAGAACTTCCGACGATACGTCTGGGAGTCTGAAGTTCTCTGACCGAGGAGAAGTTCAGAGACTTTTCATAACAAATTCTAAAGAGAAGTTCACAGAATTTCCGAGGAGAAGTTCAGAGAACTTCCGCCTAGAAGTTCAGATATCTTCCGACAAGAAGTCAAAGAACCTCTTACTAGAAGTTCAGAGAACTTCTTAGTAGAAGTTTAGAGACCTTCCAAGAAGAAGTTCCGAAAACTTCCGAGGAGAAACTCAGAGAACTTCCGAGGAGAGGATCAAAGAACTTCCGAGGAAACACTGAGACAACTTCCGACGAATGCAAAGAACTGTTGAAGAGAAGTTCAGTGAACTTCGTACGAGAAGTTTAAAGAAATTCCGAGAAGAAGATCAAAGAACTTCCCATAAGAAGTCCAATTAACTTCCGGCGAGATGTTCAGATAACTTCTCACGAGAAGTTCAGAGTGCTTTTGCCAAGTCCGGCCAGAATAGGCAATCCATCTTATGCTGCTCCAGAAAAGGTAGTAGTCTCTTTCGTACACTGTAAAAAATCCTCAGGTCCGATTTACGTGAAATATCACGTAACTGATCTGTATTTAGAAAATCTCAAATGTTACGTGACGTTAGTAGCTTTGACCTACACGTCATGTCCACTAAAAATGTTGGTAGAATAGACCGTATATTCACGTAAACAGATTTAGTGTATTTGTGTTTGTGTGTTTGGGACTTCGATTTTTCCGCGAAACGTGATTTACGTAATTTTCAGGTACGCAAAAAAGTCAATATGGCGTCACCATGCGTGGTGGAACAACACCTCAACAATTCAAAATTTCCCAGCAGCTTGCTACAAATATTGGAAGGTAATTTGATTCATTTAAATTAATTAATTTATGATTATATTTAGCCTTTTTCTAGTTTTATAATTTCAGACGGTGGCATCAGCATTTTGAGTCTGCAAACAGTTATTAATATTTCGACGGAAATAAAAAATCTCAAAAACATTTCTACCTACCAAGTAGTCAATAATTTGCAATTTTATGAATAGATATAAGTATCAATTTAAACACGTGGGATCTGCCCACTGAAATTGAAACGGAATATCATTTCAAACGAAACGGAATATCACGTAAAAGTTACCAGTTTTCCAGTAGTATTCCCCTCGATTTCACGTAAGCTTAACGTGGAAATCAGGTCTTATTTACCTGAATAATTACGTAAATAATCGAAGCTGAGTTTTGATCGGCTACGTGCAATTCCGGTAAAAGTTACGTGAAAAATCGGGTGGACGAAAACCACCTATGTTTTCACGTAAATCGGACGTGACGATTTTTCAAAGTGTAGGCACTCCTCCTCAGTGTTGCCAGATATACCAACGCTCGGTAGAAGCTAATTAAAACATTTCCCGGAGTTTTCTTCCGGAATTTTCCGATCATAGCTCAAAAGTTAAAATTTAGCTTTGATTAACGGCTTTCTCAGTCTTAAAACACTGCAACGGCTACGATGTAATCTGCCCGACATTTCGGCCATGGGTTGTGTTTCTTTTTTTTCAAGGGGAAATATTTGTTGTCGTTATTATCAATAGTTTAGTCATCGGTGTGGCTGATTTTCCATATTTTGGTTTCATTTAATGATATTTAATTGAAAAAAATACTTGGTCGCAGTTTTGATCACCACTTGAGGACAACGATAATTTTAAAAATTAAATTTAAAAAAAATATATAGCGTTTTAAGACTGAGAAAGCCGGTAAACAAAAGAATTCCCCTCAAGTCCCTGTCGTCACCAAAAATTATAAAATTAATTAAATAGTAAATACCGATAAATACCGATTTTTAAATACCTTTGATACCGATAAGCTTTAAAACAATCTGGCAACGCTGCTCCTCCTGTTAAATTGTCTGGTTCATGATCCCAGAAGTAACGAAAGTAACGCTTTTCAGCCCACAACTGCAGATGGCTTGCCAGACAAGGATTTTTTTTGGGGAATGTCGACTTCTTTTTGATTTTACATTCTTCCGGGCACTTCCGGTCAAGCGAGGTATAAAATTATCTACTCTACTCAGGTGAAGCCATGATGTAAAAAAAAAAAAACTTATCCTGACAACCAATGCCTACTGTGGAATTTTGAAATAAGTGCACCATGCGAGCACTGAGTGGATGGACAAATCACTAGCTGTACAATACCACTGGATCCTCCGAAGCTCCCAAAACATCTACCACACTACTGCAATCGGGATCAGACTGCCGCCACCTTTCACCGTCATACCGCTCTCGACGGACCTTCCTATTGTCTCTGTCAGACTACAATGCCCTATCAAGGCCACGAAATTTCAGCTTACCTGCCGTGCCGTAAGATTCCCTATCTCAATAGCAAATTATCCGATTTGCTCAAGCTTTTCGAAGGTCCCATCATCTTCTTGGGAGATGTTAATGGCCACCACCCAGCTTGGCGTAGCCCAACCGCACACTATAGGGGTACTACATTGATGGAAGTTGCCGAATCTTTCAACTTAATCCCCCTCAATGATGGGTCCCCCACTTACACCAGTGGACAGAGGGAGTCGTCAGTGGATGTTTCCTTTGCCAGCTCAAGCATCGTTAGGCGACTTCTCTGGAATACCTGTAATGGCCCTATGGGTAGTGACCACTATCCAATAGGAATACAGCTCGATGATCATCCGCCGGAAGCCTCTCGCAGGCCTCGTTGGCTCTACAACCAGGCTGACTGGGCCAAATACCAAGAAGTCATCATTGCAGCCAGCAGGAACACTGACCCAACTGACATTTCAGACTATATTGAATCAATTTTCAGCGCGGCTTCCGAGGCAATTCCACGAACCAGCCAAAACCCCGGACGCAAAGCGCTCCCGTGGTGGGGGCCCGTCACTAAATCTGCAGTTAAAGCCAGAAGAAAAGCTCTTCGAGACGCTAAACGTCTACCAGATGGTCATCCAGATAGAGAAACATCTTTATCATACTACCAAAGCAAGCTGGGAAGAATTCCTTAACGGTATTAATGAAAACCAATCAGCAGCTGATCTCTGGGGAAGGATCAACGCCCTCAGCGGTAAAAGAAAAAAACGAGGTATCGCACTACACCACGCCAACTCAGTGACCAGAGATCCTGCAGTAATCGTCGAGGTACTTGGTGATCACTTCGCTATGTTAGCTGCGATTTCGGGCTATGACGAACGCTTTCGACGACAGAAAGGAGCATCGTCAACCTCCATTGCCGAAATTCGAATACCGATAGAAGAAGCCCCATCGGAGCTCAACAAGCCCTTCCAGTTGGACGAGCTTGCAAAGCCAGGGGGAAATCCGCGGGTCCTGACGAGGTGGGCTACCCTCTGCTACGAAACCTTCCCGCTGAAGGTAAGGTAAAATTACTCGAATTGATTAACCATGAATGGGGAAACGACTCACTGCCCCAAGCTTGGAAGCACAGCCTGGTCGTTCCTATCCAGAAGCAGGGTTCTTCCGGTCGGGAAGCCAAGGATTTCAGACCCATCTCCCTCACCTGTTGTGCGGCAAAGATCACCGAGAGAATGGTTAACCGAAGATTGATGTACTTCCTTGAATCACGGAATCTTCTTGACCATCGGCAACATACGTTTCGCCCGGGGCAAATACTTACTGCGCAACTCTTGGGCAGGTTCTCCACGATGATTTTTCCGCTTTTTGGATGCCGGACGTCATACGCCAGATGGTGGAATGGGATCTGGGTGGGCACATACTTCATTTTGTGAAGATCTTCGTTCTTAATCGCACCTTTCAAGTTATTCTGGGCAACCATCGATCCAAGACATTCCGGGAGGAGACTGGAGTGCCGCAGGGGTCGGTGATAGCAGTCACCTTGTTCCTCATCCGCATGAACAACATCTACAGTGGTCTCCCCAAGGAGATATACATTTTCGTATACGCCGACGACATCGTTCTCGTTACCATCAGTGACACCGTTAAGGCGCTCCGTCGGAAGATGGGTGCGGCTACCAGGGCAGTATCATTGTGGGCATCGTCCGTCGGATTTCGGCTTTCAGTCGATAAGAGCTCCCTTATTCACATTTGTACCAATCATCACCACTGTCCCGTTTAAAAAAAACAGTTCGCGTCCTAAGGGTTCGTCTTGATCAGCATCTGACTTTCACTGCACATTTCGATGACGTCAAAAGCGGTTGCAAAACCAGACTGAATCTTCTCCGTTCTAGCGCTGGAAGGCACCCTGACAGCAACCGGTCCACCCGGCTCCGTGTTGCCAGAGCAATTCTCGAATCGCGTCTTTTCTACGGCATCGAAATCATTTATCTCGCCCGTGATATGATAATCTCCAAACTGGCTCCCACCTATCGAGAAGCTATCCGTATTTGTTCTGGTCATCTTCCGTCTACACCTGCGATGCACGCCTGCATCGAGAGTGAAATGCTTCCTTTCGATCGACTGACCACACAAACTATCTGCAAGCCAATCTGTAGCTCCCTAGAGCCTGCCCAGACCCGTAATTGACCTGGCAATTAAGAAGAAGTTTAGGGCAGGATCCAACTCCACCGCACTAGTGAAATCGCTAGCAGAACTTCCATGAACCGTATACAACGGTCGTGTCGGTATAGGAATTACAGATTCTCAAATGTCTGTATGCCACCGGCTACCGGACCAGTACTCCGTCTTTTCGGCAGAGGCTGCCGCTGCTTTTATCGCTGCCACTACACCATCCAGCAGACCAATCGCGCTTTGATTTGGACCAAAACCGCTTTTATTTGGATTCCTGGACACTGTGGTATCCGTGGGAATATAGAGGCTGATCACTTGGCGGCTTCCGGAAGAGAAGTTCCTTTGTACATCCGGGAGGTCCCAGCCAAGGATTTGAAACACTGGGTTTCAAAGGTGATCTGGGAATCCTGGTCAGCCGATTGGCTTCGCTCAAGGGATACTTTCATCCGAAAGATCAAGCACGACACACATAGGTGGGAGGACCCACGAGACCACCGTACCCAGATCGTGATGTCTCGCCTAAGAACGGGGCATACCAACATTTCCCATAACTTTACTGGGAACGGCCCTTTCCGCAGGACGTGCGACATATGCCATGTCCCGCACACGGTAGAGCACATTATATGCCACTGCCCACAATATGAGGGGCCAAGAAAATTTTATGACATCCCGGGAACTATCAGAGATGCCCCTAGTGAGGAACCGACAAGAACCGTGGCATTACTCGGTTTTCTCCGAGAAGCCGGACTACTGGAAAGCATCTAACATTTGTATATTGCACCCGATCAGATTCTGCACAAAGACCAACATTGGCTCCCACTTTCTTAACTCTGCTATTTGGGGCCTCCAACCTAAACTCTGTAACTAGGGGAACTCCCTTCTGGAGTCCCATCCCATTACAAACTTTGTAATTAGGGTGGCTCCCTTCCGAAGCTTCCATCTACGTATGAGACGAACCAGCCCAAGGCTGAAAGCCTCGTTAATAAAGATAACTAAACTAAACTACTCAAAAAATTCCTTAATGGCAGCTGTCCGGATTTTATCGTGTTCAACCTTTATATGCGGTCCGTATTAAGCGCACTCTTGCAGGGATAGCTTTACTCTAATAAAAAGCACTAAAGTAGCTCTAGGATGGTCTAATTAAGAGCTAGTCATACGGTATCCAGTAGCAAAGTAGCCAAAAGAGGAACAAAAGGTCGAAATAGACCGGAACAATCGAATTAGAGCTACGAGTACAAAAGGATGAACGGACCAAAAGTCGAACGGACGACGTTTTGTCTTTCCACCTTTTGTCATAGATTCCTCAAAATAAAACAGCAACAGCAAGTGGGCCGTTTTGGAGAAATTGTTAGTCAATTTCTTGAAGCACCAATAAACTTCGAATCAATTCCCACTGCCATCTTTTGCAACTTTTCCTTCTGCCACAGGCACGCAATAATCCCGAAACATCAGCCTAATTATTTGCGAAAGCAGCTCCTCTGACGAATGCTCTTTTTTTTTCTTTGCCCAGCAAGCTACCGATGGCGATAGATTCACACAATCAGTCAAGTGGCTTCCAATTTGCCGTTCTGTCGAGAGCGCGAATAGCCGCAATATCAAACCGCAGCCGAAATGATTGATCACATCGACAAATGTTGACTGTGTGCTTTGCCGGAATTTTTTTCGATTACACATCCCACCCACGTTTTCGATTGGAACTAATAAAGTTGTCGAGCTATTCCTTTTCTTTCGTTCGCAGGAATTGGCAGCGTCGTCTTCCTCTATGGCCTGCGAAACCTAATGACTCAGAAAGGGAGCTAATTGATTTGGTTAGGAAGCCTCTGCCTGGCATGGGAATAAACAAATCTTGGTGAAGTCTTTCAAAAGTGACAACCCTTTCCATCCCATTCCTAGAGGGCTGCCTGCGCCGTATTGACAATGAAAGCAAAACTTATTGTTCCAGTTGAATTGCAAAAAGGTAGCCCATCCGGCCAGAAACGGAAGCTTCCAAAGGGATTAGGGCCATCATGCGAGGGATGGTGAAAGTAGGACAGTTCCGTTGTTTGGTCAACGCTGAATCCATTCGGGTTCGAGTGTCATTGTGGAGTTGACTGCTCTTCAGGAATTCCTAAAGGGCGAGACGCGCGGTGGTGTCATTTTGTGTTCTCGTTCTAATCCTTCTCGGGATTCGGGATAGGGTTTTCCTTCCACAGTAGTAAATCGTTGAATCTTCTGCACCGAGTGAAGAACACAGGCATTCCGGTAAATGACCGTATTGTTGCAATGCAGATATCATTCCGTCCAATCTGACAATCCGTGCTAGTGGCAGGCAAGTGGAGAAGGGTGCTCCACAAATGTCAACATCGTAGCTCTGTGATCCACATTACGGAAGTGGAATGAACATGGCCCCTCGAAGTTTGCTCAGAGAGATAAGATTAGTGTCTGTGTGGATGCAACTTTCGCTGACTTGAGCAGAGCCAACTTGCACTGCCACTCTTCCGACAAATTGCTGCCTTTTCCACAGTAGGATGGAGTGGAGAAGAAGGATGATGGAATAACAGATCCGGAAAAAGCAGGACGACGTCGGTAAACTGGCAGCTGGAACGACCTGCGGGTGTTTATTTAGTTTTCAGCAGGATCCTGTGCTATGTTGATTTTTTTTTGCCTTGTTCCGTTTCCCATCCCAGGTTCCACTTAAATTTCAACATAAAACTCTCATGGATAACGATGATGACGTCAACGGCGAACAAAGGCACTCATCGTTCGATGGAGACTCCTGGTAGTTTATCTAGGCATTTGCCAAAAAAGAAACTTTTCAAATCGAAGAGAATGGAGCAACTTTTCCCATCATTGTGTTGTTTTTTTTTTTTTTTTTGGAAGGGAGGAAGGAGAAGAAAAGCTGTGGGAGTTTCTACCATATGTCACCCCATCTGCCGTCATCGGGATCGGCCTTCAAAAAATGCAAACAAAGTTAAACCGCTCGGACACACATTATTCATCACTTTTTCGGCTGTCAGACTGAGTCGAAACTTTGTGCTCGACGACGACGATGACGACGACGGTTTGAACTGTGCCCAAAAGACCAGAAGACAATGTTATTAATCGAGTGTCAATGTTTGCGATACTCGGGGAAGTGTGGAAAGTGGGACAGGACGACCGTCAGTTGGCGATTGGCAATGCCCGGACGTTGCGAGCTTGGAATCTATCCCAGAATGGGACGGATGGAAATTTGCAGTGCAGTATTCATCAAAATCTGATTAGTCAAGCAAACATCCTCGGTTCTCTGTGCTGCAGCTTGGTGATGTTCTAACTAGGATGGATTTGGTTTTTCTGGTTGATTTTGCCGATCGGTATCAATTTTGCAATGTTGTCTGATTGAGTGAACTGAAAATCCCTTTTTTGAGCTAGTGGGAACTCTTATCCGGTGCTTCACTCGGCGATAGCTCTTGTAGCATGAAAAGTTTCAATTGAGTCTGAAATTCGAAAAATACACTGCTTGAGTTGTTGAAAGGTATCAATGAGTCGTGCAGAATTTGAGTATTCCATATTTTACTGAAGTAGATACAGTCAGGATTCCCATAGTACCGTTAATACGGACCGTACTATAGGAACCGGCATTAACGAATACACGTACCATATGGGATTAGAGCTAATTGGGGACAAACTGTTATTGTAGAGTAATTGAAAATATAACTTCCTGGTGTCTTCTGCAAAGTAATTAAACAGATAGCTGACAAGCTTATGGGAAAATTTAATATCCTCCGAAAGATCCATTTCCAATTCATGAAACTGATCCTAGTGCTCGGCGGGTTTATCGAAACCTTTTAAAAACGTCTTATCAAAATGAATTCGGAGCTGTGAGCTCAATGAGAGGACCATGTAAGATCCATCGGAAGACCCAGAACACCTTCCCTCTTTCGAAGAATAGTGTAATGCAGGAGCTTGTGTTTTGTGTAGGAATAGGAATTTGAGCGGGGTTCTCTCTGTTTATACTCTTTAGTATGACGCGCTTGGCTTAGATGGCCCACAGCAATTCACGAAGAGCTACTGATTCCGATCAATAGCGGTGCGGTTTCTTCCTCCTTCTATGGATGCTCATGTGGGCTGCAGGTCGCTGCTTGCAGGCAGCCTTTCGTTGTGTACTGGAGAACACCACCACTCACCACGCGGTGATTGAATAAACACCGTTTGGTGAGACCAGTTGGAATTCAACTTTGAAATCTGTGTTAGGGAAATCGGTGACATTTTGATAAAATGATAAAGTCTTAATTTTAAGGTTTGTAGAAAAAATCCTATCGATTGGCGTATTAAGAATTAAAATCGATCATCTCTGGATTAAATTCAGACCACTTTCATGCCGCGACCGACTTTGGTTTTTGAAATCGTACCCCAATGTTGCCTTCAAGAACATGATATGTTAGATTTAAACATATCTAGATAGAGCTGGAATTAGGCGTAAAAGCTTTTGTAAATAATGACTTCTCTCGATGATTTCTAGGAACTCAAGGCACGCCCTCGCAAACTAACATTACCGTCGGGTAGAGGAAGCCTACCTGATGGTCATGTTGATTTGCGTGGGCGCCCACATAAATGCGAACCATTACATTAATATTATCAGAAATGGCTAAAAATTGTTTATAATCCCTGCTGGTTATGGAACTTTACATGAACGTTACAAATAATGGGTTGTTAAGTACCATTACCATTCCAAATTCTTGTTTTCTCCATACATTTTCGGAAAAGGAATTATATTAGATCCTTTTTATTAATGATTTTATAACTCTAATGGTGATGGTTATGGTAGTCAGTAAGGTCCATGGATAGTTTTGTAACATTGACCAACTTTATGTGGAATATATCGCGAATTGATTACCTGTAAATTAATGATTATTCCAGGGTGGCCCGAGCGATAATTGACTGTCGCCTATTCTACGGACTTAGCTGCGATGAATCGTAAAACACGTCGCTAGTCATTAATATACATAGTATCTAAAAGGGGCCCTAATACACATCCTTGGGGCACTCCATGGTTATATTCCCCACGGGACTGGAAACATAATCATTAAAAACTGTCCATTTCAAACCATATATTTGCAGTACTCGTAATTCCAATGTGCTTCATTGATCGTAGCAATAAAGACCTAGATTTTTTTTCAAAAACGCGTTTTAGATCCAAAAAACAGTAACAATCGTATCTATACGCTCCAAGTTATCTGCTGGCCTTTCACAACAAGTTCTAAAATTTCCTCTAATGTGTGCAGCATGTTGATGGGCAGAAACTCTTCGGTTTTAATGGTTCCAGCAACTTTTAGAAATTTGTAGCACAATGTTAATATCCATTCCAGCCGCTATTCCTAATGAAAAGCAAATAACTCTAAGTTCAGCCAATCAAGATTGAAGCTGAATCACTAAGGAATCGTTTGAATACATCCAGGGAAGGGTTTGATGGGAAAATACAGTGAAATTAACGTTTAAATTTTGGTTGCCGAAACAGTCAATGGGTGCTTCCCTTGCTGGAAGAATGAAGGGGAGCGTCAATCGGCACCTCTACGGTAGCGATTATTATCCGGTTCAGGTGCAGCTCTTTGCCGCCACCATACCGGCAGCAACGCGGAGACTTCGATGGCGCTATGACGAAGCCGATTGGGAGAGTTACGGTCAAACTTTCCAATCCCTCCTTCAACAACGTAAGCCAGACAGCATCGTGATTTTCACTGAAGCAGTAAACGCAGCTGCGTCAGCAACCATCCCGAAAACCAGGAGCATTCCGGGGCGTAAAGCCCTCATATGGTGGAACGATGAAACGAAGAAGGCAGTCAAAGCCCGGCGAAAAGCCCTTCGACGAGTCAAACGGCTTCCCATCGATGATCCGGATAGGGAATGCCGAGATGCCAAACGATCCAGTTGGACGGACTTTCTCGAAAGCATAAACGCCTCACATTCTTTGGGGGAACTCTAGGGTAAGGTCAACGCCCTCAGTGGCAAGCGCCGCACGTCCACACTGCATATCCAAGTAGACCGTTGCAGATAATCTTGGTGATTACTTCGCTGACCTCTCTGCGATTTCCAAGTACGAGGCAACCTTCAAACGGCTAGCAAACCCATCAACTTCGTCCGTATGCAGTTTTCGCGTTTCTCCGCACACGAACAACCTGAGGATCAACCAGGTAGACAGCACCTGGCAGGAGCTTCAGTTCACGCTTAGTAGAAGCAACGGGAAATCAGCCGGCCCAGACGAGATCGGCTACCCGCTGCTCAAGAACCTGCCTACTTCGGGTAAAGTAAAAATGCTGGAACTCTTCGACCAGCTTTGGTGGACAGACTCGTATCCAGAGCATTGGAGGGAGAACTTGGTTGTTCCATACCCAAAGCAAACAAGCCACGGGACGTGGTGAAGTTCCAGCCTGCTGCATGGCAAAGGTATTCTAGCGAATGGTCAACCGACGCTTGAAGCAGTTTTCGAGGCTGGTGGCCTTCTAGACCATCGACAACACGCATTCCGGCAAGGCCACGGTACATCCACGTATTTTGCGACGCTATGAGAGCTCCTCAACGACGCCAATGATAACGGTCTTCATACGGAGTTGGTTTCCCTGGACATTGCGAAAGCTTTCAACCGTACATGGACGCCTGGGGCCTTAGCGGCCATGTCATCCATTTCGTCCGAAATTTCCGGACTGGCAGATCCTTCTGAGTCTCGGTAAATAGGTAATACCAAATCCCACACTTTCTGCGAAGAAACTGGCGTTCCTCAAGGTTCAGTGATCGCTGTCACCTTGTTCCTGGTAGCCATGAACAGTGTCTTCGAGCGGCTACCCACGAACATCTACATCTTTGTGTACGCAGACGACGTGCTAATCTTAACCACAGGTCAGACTCCAGGACGAACGAGGATCAGGGCCGAAGCAGAGGTCTGCTGGAAAGAGCGCTAGATGCCAGTACCGACATCGGGTCTGCGGACCATCGATAAAGATAGGTGATCAAGCCATCCCACTGAAGAAAACTGTGAAACTGCTGGGGGTTGTCACTGACCGGTCGCTGAGTTTGAACCAGCACTTTCAAGGGGTCAAGGGCAGCTGTCGCAACAGGTTCAACCGGCTGTTGTACAGACTCGAGTTGACCTGCATCGCCACCGACAAGGCAATACAAACACTCGCTCCGGTGTACAATAGCTACACGCGCATAATCTTCGATCTTCTGCCCTAGTCGGCAGCCGATGCCAGCTGTGTCTTAGCCGGTACTCTCCCTTTCCGGTACCGCATCTACGCAGCCATTGCCAACAAAGCCGCTGCATTTTCAGCAAATACCGCCGGAAACTACGATAACAGCTACTCCTGAGAAGGATTTGTTATACATTTGCGATCAACACGGCTTTCATAAAACTCGAATTTATATTATTTTACGTACTCCTTTCACCAACCGAATTTCACTACGATTTATCTCATATTAAGAATAAATCAGATTCACACTATAACTTTTTAACGTGAAGGAGCTTGAGATTGAACCCATAATTTTCTGCTCAATAAGCAAAATTGGTTGCCACTAGGCCACCCAGCTCCTTATATCAAAAAAGCAAATACGATCAAATATCCGACCTCACAGACGAAGAAAACAACTGCTCTTGAGAAGGCTTTGGTATGGATTTCTTATCAATACGTCTTAAGTCGAGTTCCTCAATTAATTTCGGTAAAAATTGAAATAAATGTAAACTAATAAATGGAATGGATCTCATGCGAATGATTGGTAATCAACCAGCCTCCTAATAATTCAAAAGCTTAAAATCAATCACTCTTCCAAATTTACCACTTAAATATAAAAGTTAACTTCATCGCGTCTTAATTTCTATATAAAAAAAACTACGGGAAAAAGATTTCAAAGGTTTACGCGCACAAACTTTCACCCTTCATCATCAACACGATGACATATTCATTTTAACGCACATCCCGGGATCAAGTGTGTCCTGACATTCGGAAATCAAATCTATCCGAATTGAGTGTTCACCTTTTCATACAAACTGAATCCCAATCTGAGTTTTTATCTTCAAAACCATCTGAACAAGAGATTAGTAGAACAGCACAAATTCTACCTATTCATGCTATGAATATTCCTTACGTTTTGGTTCAACACAATAAAAGTTATTAAGCATTTTCCTGTGGTTTATCAAAAGATTAAGTTAATGAGAAGATAAAAATCACTCTCAAAATTTTTTTTTGTTATTCAAACTGATGGAAATGTCACTATAAGTTTACCATACATCTAGACAAAAGATTATGATAAATTGCCCGATCAATAATCTTACTAGTTCTAAGAAACCACTGGGGATCAAGTGTGTCCAATCTCCCTACGCATGGATTCAAAATAATATATTCCTTCAATTTGATTCTACACCCAACCGGGGGATGTAAGATTCGCTTACAACTATGTGGGATTCATCATCGGAGGCAGTGACAGCGTTGCCAGACATACCGATTTATCGGTATTTATATCGATTTTCAAACTTGATACCGATATACAGATAAGGTTTCTCAGAATACCGATTTTTGAGCTACAATACCGATTTATACCGATTTTTTACTAATGATCAAAATGATTACTGCCTGCCCGCACTTAATTTTCAGAAGAAACTATTGTGAGAGACTTTTATCTTTTAAAAAATTACAATTTTTGAGCCTGCTCTAAAAAAAATCATCTTCAAAAATGTCTTATGCTTTATACTCTTTCGACTAATGCTTCCATTTCCTCGCCGTTTTTGGTAACCAAAGAGTCGAAAAACAGCTGATGGCTCCATTCCAGTAATAGCTGGAAATCGAGAAATACTTTTATTCAGTGGAAAAATAGGTCCAATAAAACGGTAATTTTTGAACTTCCTGAAATTTCTTAAATCTTCCCTTCGAAGTTTCTACCAACTTTCCCTAGGAATTTCCGTCCACCTTACCCTGTAAATTATTTTCCGATTCCTTATCGAAAGCTATTTCGACTTCCCTTGGAAGCATCTTCTGGCTTCGCTCGAAAGGTTATTCCGTCTCCTCCCGTCAGTTTTTTCAACTTCTCCGGAACTTCAGAAATGCTTCCAGAGTTTTATTGTTGTTCCATTAGTTTCAGAAAAACTTCAGGAACTTTTCAGAAGTTCTGAAACTCCAGAATAGGTCGGACTTTTGGGTAGGTTCAGATAAATTAAAGACAGTTTCAAAAACTTCTGTTCAAATCCAAGAACCCGGGAATCTCAGGAAAGCCCAGAGAACTCCAATGAACTTAAGGAAATTGGAATATTTTGGAAACTTCACAAGTCCAAAGAACTTCAAAGAAATTTAATAGTTTTCAGGATAGTTCCATTTGTTTCAGGAGAATTTAGATAGCTTTAGGGAAGCATTAGTACGTATAAATTCAAGGAAATTTCCGAAAATTTCAGTTAAGATCCGAGAGGTTCATGACAATTTTGGTAACGTAACGGAAGTTATATGAACTTAAGAAAATTGTGAGAACATTTTAAGGAAAGTTCTGTGTTTTTATCGGCTGTTTCGAAAACTTAAAAAAATAGCGGGTAGTTCAGAGAACTTAAGTGCTGATGTTCATTAATTGGAAAAATAAATAAATTGAAAGCCCTAAAGAAGATCCAGGGACTTTTACAGAAGATAAGAGATTTTCTAGTAGTTCCATAATAATCAAGGAAGTTACGAGTACTTCGAGGATGACCAGAGAACTTCAAAACAGACCCATTAAATTTAGGAAAATTGTAAGAACTTTCAAGGAGTTCCTAGTATGAGTTATTCCGAAGTGCAAACATTCCTGAGTTCCGAAAAATTCAGGAACATTTTAAAATTTTCAGGGATGTTTTATAAATATCAGGAAAATTGCTGGATCAATAGAGCATGTGAGAAACTTCAGAGAATATTGAGCTAACATCCCCCAGAAATCTATTTCTTCCAGATATTTTCCCATCTTCCCCTTGAAGTAGTCGACTGTTCCGTAAGTCCTCTGGCGTCCGACTTTTTCTAGAATTTTCATCCAATCTACCTTAGGAAGATTTTCCCAGATTCCCCTAAAAGTTTCTTCCATCTGCTCCAAGAAGTTCAATGAAAGTTCTACCAGATGTTTCTATCGAGTTCTCCCAGAAGTTTATTTCGTCTTCCTCTGGAAGTTTCTCCATAAGTCACTCTCCGTAGGTTTTTTCTGCCTTATTGAAAGGTTTTTCCGAGCTTCTCCTAACTTCACCTAGAAATGGCTCCTCCGTGATTGGCTTCCGATTTTCAAACTTTTCTAGCTCCTGGATATTTTTTTCCGCATGTTCCTAAAAAAAAATACCAGAAGTTTCTCAATATTTGTCTTGGAAGATCCCCATTGGGTGTTTGTTAGACATATTTTAGAACTTCCTTTAAACTTCCTCCACAAGATCTTCTTTATTCTCCCTTTGGCAGTTTTGTTGGTACCATTAAGAGACTAATTCAAATATTTCCCAGAAGTTTCTTCCGACTTACATAGAAAGTACATCTTTCAATTTTAGTCAAAAAAAAATAGTGGATACCGATAAATACCGATTTTTTAATAATTTGATACCGATAATCATGAAGACAATCTGGCAACGTTGGGCAGTGATGCAAAATGTCATGACACTCACTCGACACTCGTCAACGCACTATCGCTGACAGAAGGTAGAGAGGTAGAGAGGTAGAGACAACAATCGCCAGCAATGGTCGCTACTCACCGGCAAACCGTATCACTCGCTGCTGATGATGAAAAGCACAACGAAAACAGTGAAGACTTCTGCAGTACGATGATGAGAAAAAGCGAAACGACAGAAGCAAATTAAAACAATGCCTACGTATTCCAAGTTCGTCTCGGCATGCGCGACTGTTTGAGTTACAAGCAAAGCTGGCAAAATTAAACGGAAGCTGTTGGGCTCACCCACAAACACACTCACCTAAGCAAGCAAAGCAGCAACTGCTTCAAAACGAGCACAGATGAGTGTCGTGATTGTCGGGAATGACCAGATCGGTGATGGATCACTACCGAAGACGACATTCGCCAGTTGCTTTTTACTTCTTTCGTCAACTTGATGTATGGTCAGAAGAGTGCTTCGATAAGCACATTGATAGGGCTGTACCAAGCGTTACTACCATCAGCTGTTTGACGATCGTGATTGTGATAGGTCGCAACCAGGAGGCTGGCAACCCCATCTCAATCCTTTACGTTTAACAGTAGGCAACTTCACGGGCCTTATTTAAATACGGCCTGCCTGACGTATACATGGTCGCATTATAAGCAGAAAGACCAGAGCAGATAATAGCATCAAAAACATGGCCACCAGTCAGGTCCCTGGTCGCAACTCTGATCGGAGGAAGTTAGTGAAGACTGCATGAACCGAAGATGCGATATACCGAGCTGTGGTCCAATGCAAGAAAATGGAGAAAGAAAAATTTGGAGTGTATTAGGTCGGAACAAATATCAAGTTTTTCTTCTGTCACCCCCTCCCCCCTCCTTCAAAATTTTGGAATATCACCAAGGGGAAAATAAAATAAAACTTCCAGTGTATTTATTTTTCGGAAATTCATTTGGGTATGGATACTCGCTTTACTAGATGTTATTATGTTGTTGTTGTTGTTGTTGTTGTTGTTGTTGTTGTTGTTGTTGTTGTTGTTGTTGTTGTTGTATCACCTCGTTATTTTAAAGAAGTTTCACATAAATTGGTACTTGACCAGTACGGCATGACAGGTCCTTGAAATCGGATCAGCCGGTTTCAGTTGTTAAAAACGGATTTTATCGAACGTCATTCCTAATCTTGTTTCCCAAGCAACATTGCAAGTTTTATAGAGGTTTTATAGCATTCTACAAGTCTAAATCATGGTCTACAGAACCCTCATAAAACCAGAATTGTTACTAGGTAAGCCACCTTCAATCTGATCGATCCCTCTTGTTCGTTGCGCACATCTTCGTCTTGTCCGAGTCGGATCACTACAAAGAACCATTTTCAGTGGATCGTTATCAGACATTATTACGATCTGCCCAGCCCACCGTAGTCGCCTGATTTTTGCAATCGATCTACATTTCTTAACTTACAAACGTTCTGCAATGATACTTAATGATTCACTTCTAAATCCAATCTTTTCAAAATCGGTTAAAAATTTTAAGAAGTGAGACCAAATCAGAAACGATTCAGCAAATTCCTAACTGAGTTGACACTTTTCAAAGCAGATTCAAAACTGAGTCTGAACTTTTTTGAAGTGAGTTCAAACATTCGAATAAGTCATCAATATTTTTCTAACTGAGTCTAAACTTTTCTGTTATGTTATTCAATCCTTTTTAAAGTTGTCAAAACTTTCCTCACGTTTTATTTTTTCCTTTGGTTTGTTTTCCGTCGATCTTGTTTTCCGTGCTGAGCACCAATGCTACCGACGCCAGGAAGGCAGCTCCCACACCTGGACCCTACCTATCGACTCATCAACTCATGAACCGGGGACCAATGGCTTTACTTCCCTTCCGAAGGAAGGCATGATCAGAGATGTTATGCCTCAGAACATCCCGGCGGCGCCGACTGGGAATGAACCCAGGCCTGCTGGGGTGAGAGCTTATCACGCTTACCACTACACCACCGGCGCCGCTGACTTTCCTGACGTGATTCAACATATTCCAAATCCAATCTTTAAAGAATTAGTTTCCCATTTTCTGAAGTGAGGCAACATTAGCTGATTAATCCTTTTCCTAAATGAATCAAAGGTTTCCTGCATTGATTCAACTTTTTCCGAACTGAAACTTAACTAGTCAGAACGGGTTTGATATATTCCTAAGTGAGCTCCAGATTTCTGTTAACTGCTTTGCCATTTGGCAAGGACACAATCTTGCTTAGTGAAAGTGTAGAAAGTTTTCAAGTGAACCGAAAATTTATTTAGCTTAAATTTTCCAAATGGTGTCCAACCTTTTCTGAAGTGGTTCAAAACCTTCCTTAGGGAGTCCAAACATTTCTGTCGAGTGATTGAATTATATTGAAAATACAAATGTAGGATCCTAAAAATCCGTTATATATTTTGGAGTAGCAGCAGCACCCCAGTATAGTCCACGAGGACGCCATGCACGCTGTTGGATAAAACAATTGTCGAAAAACACGTTGATTTTTTTCAGTAGCTCCATCGTTGATTTTAAATTATGTCTCTGAAGCAGAGAAGAGAGAGATGGTTGCATTTTATGATCATGCAATAGGCAGTTGTTTTCCGTATCAGAAGACGGTACTTTCAATATTGAACAAAATGTTGGTTCATATGTCAGAGAAGTAGGGTAGGAAGGGGTATAACTATCATACGGGGTTTAAGCACCTTTTTGTTCTCTTGGAGGACAACCCTAACATAACATTATCTTGTATCATCATTATGTAGTTTACAGCGTGTTCGTAGAATGATTCAAGATAGAAAACTATGATTTTTCTCAAAATGGGGCCTCATAGCCTAGTCAGTAAAGGCACGGTATTACCAAGCCGGAGGCGGGGGGGGGGGTTCGATTCCCGGTTCGGTCGAGCGAATCTTTCGGGTTGGAAATTTTCTCGACTTCCCTGGGCCTCCATGGCGTCGGTAGCATTGGAGCTCAGTACGGAAAACAAATCTCGCGTCACTTTTCAATAGGTCCTATCTACATTGATCGATTCTCTTCATCGACACTCTCTTTCGTAAATAACTCGGCTTCACAAATGTTTCCTGCCATCTTCGTCGAATTAGATGCTAGATTGTTGCTTCTTCCATCGAAAATATCCGGCCGTGGCGATTCAAAGTTGATCAAGGTCAAAATAATTTGTACCCCTGCTTCCAGTTTGACTACATGAGCATTTTGTGTGGTCGTTGGTTCTGAATATGGACACACAGGCAGATGAATTCTATTCCTACTCTTTACTGTAATAAGCTTGGTGGCCCTGAAAAGAGCCATTTTGTTGCCAAAGTTGGTGATGATTTAACCTCCGAAACCAAACAGAGCGTCTCTGTCACTTCAAACCGTAGATGACATCCATGGCCGCTTACGCTTGACGTGTTTAGTGTAGGTGACAGCATCACGGATCTCTTTTTTCAGGAACACCTTCAGCACACCTCGTAAATCAGACCGGAGATACGTCAGACACCGCCACGGCGAGCCAGTCGACCGATGGCGGTTATCTCGAAGAATTTGCGTTTGGTTCTGAATATGGCGATGAGTGTGCAAAATATTACGCAATTCCATCCTCCCTATTCGCACGCGCCCGAGGATCGGAGGCGAATGCCACTTCGACTTGTTTCGTCTACTTACTCTCTGACGACTGTGCTGGGGAAGCAGCATATTCATGTAGGTAATTGGTGGATTTGTTAGTTAATTCAACGCTTTTGGACAATGCTAGACATTTACCAGTTTTTCAATAGTTTCTTGTTGAAAATCACCATTCGGAAGCATTGTTATCGATGCATAGACATATTTCTGATCGATTGGTGATAAAATTATTGAAATTGGACCATGGGCAGCTGAGTTATTAACGTTCAAAATCTTTCTCAATTTGTTACATGTTCCATTTTCGGTTTTCACATAGTGTACCCCCATATAGAAATCAAAGACGTAGTCCTACGTCAAAAATTCGGTAAATCATTACTTTCAAGGTCGATGCCGGCCACATCGTTACGGTCATCGGGGAGGAAAAGGATTGTTAGTTAACATTTCCAACTTGAAAAATATTTTGGACCGAACTGGGAATCGATCACACCACGTCCGGCTTAGTAATACAATCCATACTGGCAGGATGTGGAAGGAATCCGTCAATCTTGTCCAAGATTTTCAGTGCAGCTCCGATGAATTCGTTTGCGAAGACAGTTGTTTGCTTCGTACCAGCAAGCATCCATACAGGTCGCTAATGATATACAATGAGATGTTTGTCAAAATGGACTACAGTCAGATCACATCAACTCACGCAATTGTCCTCAGATCCACCCAATCACTAAATTTAAAGCTATCGTCAAGCGGAAGCTGTGTTATGGAAGTTATCATATTTTAATCCATCGGTAATGTAGCAGTAGTTGAGTACACCATCTTCACTGCCATGACACCATGATTCTAATACCACGGAATGTTAAAATCCACATTCCGTTGACTCATATTAATCGTTAATCAATCAACTCGTTGAAAACTCTGTTCGGTTGGACTGACTAAAAACCATCACATTCAATTTGCGCGCATTCTTCCCACGCGCTCGCACACTAGTATCATTTCCGATCACACTATCATTGAAACAATAGGTCCACTTGCTGTCTAAAACTTAGATTTTTTTTTGCATAGCAGCGCTTGGTGAAACGATCTATTTTACCTGGAAAGGCTCAGCTGCGGTAGAGCTCCACGGAAGCTCGTATAGCGTCCTTGAGCTTTTCAATCATTTCAACCCAACCAAGCGCTTGAACAATTCCAGAGCAATAGCAAACTGCATCCGTACATGCAAATGCAATCAAATTAATATGCCACTGTTCCCTTCTTCACCGAGCAGAACACTATCAATGGAAATCCCAAAAGCTCGAGATTAGATTTGCATCCCATTACTGACATGGAAACGCTACAGTTGATGAATCACACTGGATGGCTGCCTGTTTCTCCCGGTTATGCGATGACCCTTGATGTGTGTAAAATCAATTTCTTCAGACGTTCCGGAGTCGTTCGTTGAATCCGGTGGCTTTAAGATGCAAAAAATCTAATCCTGCTGCCGCCTTTTAGCTTTGATTGCGCTCGGGAAAGGATTTCTTATTCCGGAACAATTCCCTTTCTCTCGCTGTTTGCTTCATATGTGTGCCAGAGGCATGTGCGTGGATGATGCTTCCCTGATCCTGAAGCTGTACCTATATGAGCAGAACAGTGTAGCCTCCGGCTGCCGAGATTGAGATACAATTTGCATATCAATAAATTTGCCTTTTCCTGCTTCCTGTGTATGTGCTTTGTACTTTTTTTTTTGTAACAACCAGACGGCTTATCCCGTGTTTGAAGTATAAGGCGCTCCTGGTCGTCGATTCCTTGCGCTACACAGAGTAGAGCAAAATGGATCATCTTTGCTAAAAATAGAACCCATTTTCCTTGTGAGTGAAGACCTGAATGACCCTCATCACATGTGTTGCCCCACCATGCATCCATCGGAAGAAGCCAATATTTGATTTTGAGCTCTAAGAACGACAAGCCACAACGAGCCGAGTGTCTGGTGTGGCTCAAGAAGATTGAACTCGTTTGGTTCAACATCGTTTATGTTGCATTCAGTGCAAAAACTTTCAACCATACTCGCTTTGACGCTTCGATGAGGTTCTTATGTCAAGTGCTTTCGCTTGCATCTGGTCCGAGGAAATTGAGGAACACGTCCTCTATCGTCGTCGCCTCAAGTTGTTCTGCATTAGAGCGACTTCTACAAACGGCAGATGTGCCAAGAAAATAATCATAATCGACTCCACTCAAAGTTGGGCTGTTTTTGAGGGAAAACCGCATCGGCAACAGCCCACAACAACCCACAAACATCAACAACAACTTTAACCGAAGATAGGGTGAATTTTCGAAGACTGCTGCTACTAGCCAACCAACAACAATGTAGGTAGGTAGGTACGGAGCGAATGCTAGGCAGTCGGAGCGGGGGAAGTAGATTTTGTGAACGGTAAACTTTGCCTTGCGGTGCCCGGATACTCGTGTGCTTTTTTCGCATCGCTTCCGCAGTGCACAACGCATGCATATTTATGAAGGGAAGGCCAGGGCAGCACACATCCAACCCTCCCTATACCAACTCGACTTTCGGTGTTGACGTTTTGTTGTGCTGGCTGGGTTGGTCGGTTCTAGGTACCTACCTTGGCTTGGCTTGGTTCTTCTGAAGTGGCGACCTTGATGGAGAGTTTTTCCTGCAGCAGTGTGTGAAACTTTCTCGGAATAGTTAATAGTTTTTCGTTTGGGAGCAATTTAATGGAGGCCAGGTTACTGCACGTTAACTACTTGAGGAAAGTTTCGAATCGGTGTTAATTTTCAATGCAGGTGTGTTACGACAAGTGTAAAATATTCAGGCTCATAAAATATGTTAAGGTATTTCTACGAGCTGAGTTTTCAAACAGTCCTTTTTCAGTCCGAATTCAGCGCATAATTGTATCCTCTGAGATGGAATGGTCCTCAGAGGATCCAAAGAGCAACAAAATCACACACAACTCGTTACAGCGGTAGCACTTCTCTCGCCTGCTGTTGTCTTTCCTCAGTTTTTCCTCTTCCTCTTAAGTGTAATTCATCTGACTTTTAGCCTCAGCTATAGTAATTTATGGAGTAAGTAACATGCAGGAATGCAAAATCTAGCTAGACTAGCTCTGGTAGCCATACGTTTCAGTTTTCTTCCTATAGCATCACATGAACCTTTTCGGTACGTTTAGAAAGCTGTATGCGACAAGAATCACACATTTTTAATTTACTATTAATCCTACGTTACTCGCGTTGTTGTACTTTGTACAACACACATGAGTTTTCCATTGCCATTTTTTTGCTGAGTTACCAATCGATCTGAAACCAACAAGTAAAATATCTCTAGATAGAAAGTAAATGTATTCCGCGAAGTTTTTCAGGAAGTCAAGAACTTTTTGTTGGGTGACAATAGTTCAGAATTTTCGCACTATGCGGCGCTAGTATATAAGTGCCTTTCTCGCATATTCAATAGCTCGAGATCTTGATCAGCTAGAAAGTTGCTGTCTTGGGTAAAGTTGTTAAGGGGGTCAAGACTTTTTGGCTGGTAAACAGTAGTTAAGAATTTTCTCACCACGTGGCGTTAGTATACATGTACACTTCTCGCATATGCTATATCTCGAGATCCTGATCAGATAGAAAGTTACTGTCTACGACAAAGTTGTTCAGGAGGTCAAGATCTTTTGGCTGGTGGACAGTACTTCAGAATTTTCTCACTTCATGGTGCTAGTATACATGTGAAATTCTCGCATATGAAATATCTCAAGTTCTTGACCAGATAGAAAATTACTGTCGTCGGCATAGTTGTTCAGGATTTCACAAATTTTTTGCTCGTGAACAGTTGTTCAAAATTTTCTCACTAAGTAGAGCTAGTGAAATGTGAAATTCTCGCCTGTGATATATCTCGAGATCCTGACCAGATGGAAAGTTAACTGTCTAGAACAAAGTTGTTCAGGATGTCAAAGCCTATTTTTGGTGCTCAATGTTTCAGAATTTTCTCACTGCACGGCGCTAGTATACACGTGAAATTTTCACGTATAAAATATTTCGAGATCCTGACCAAATAGAATGTTACTGTTTTCGGCAAAGTTGTTCAGGAGGTCAAGGTCTTTTGGCTGGTTAACTGTAGTTCAGAATTTTCTCACTGCGCTGCGCTAGTATACACGTGCAATCCTCATATATGCTACAGCTCGAGATCCCGAACAGCTAGAAAATTACTGTCTTCGGCAAAGTTGTTTAGGAGATCAAAGCTTTTTTGCTGGCGAACAGTAAATAGTTCAGAATATTTTCGGTATGCGGCGCTAGTGTGCATGTAAATGTTTGTATATGCTATAGCTTAAGGAAGTAACTGTCATTGTCAAAGTTGTACATGCGGAAAAGTTCTTCCGGATGGTGAACATGCAAATGTGTTTTGTTCAAAGCTCTCTCAATTTACGTCCAATTTTTGATCTCCTTCGGTTATTTGAATGGCATGAATAGTATAGCATAAGGGTTCTACTACTAATTTTAGTTTCATTTTTTTCCAAGGCAATTATGAGAAAATCAATCATGATTCTTCAGAGTAAATTTTGTATTGAGCAATTTGTCTCTTGGTATTTCCATTCAAAATCTGTAAAATGGTCTAAAGAGAACGAAAATTGCACGTTTTTAGGGCGTGTCCTTAAACTTATGATCGGGAGTGTACGGTTTTATAAATTTCTCCATTCAACTGAGCAAAAGTGCGTCACTCTCTGAATTAGTCTCGTTGTCCGTGCACACGTAAATACAGGGATTTTGTTGTTGTTCTAGACGATAAGACATTTTTAAACTAGCCTTAAATGAAAGGGATACTCTAAACATTAATTTGGTGGAAGTTTCAGCGACTTTGATCTTTTAAGATAATGTTTTCCATCTGAGATACGTGTTACCACTAATTTATCAGAGGTATACAAGTGGAACGACTCACCCCAATTTATGTATCCACAAATCTGCACGCAAATCTTCACCAGTAAAAGAAATCCAGAATATATTTGTCTTATCCCACTTAAGCTGATGTAAATTGTATTTTTATTTTATGATATTTGATATACGAGAACTTCCCGCCAAGTTTTGGGAAATTTCTGAACTACTGTTCATCAGCAAACAGATCTTTATCTCCTTAACAGCTTTGCCAAATAATATAAATTTCTAGCTGTTCAGGAACTCGAGATATTATACATGCGAAGATTTCACTTATGTCCTAACGCCGCGTAGCGAGAAAATTCAGTACTGTCGACCAACGAAAAAGTTTTGATCTCCTGGACAACTTTGCCGATGACAGTTTATCAGGTTTCGAAATATATCAAATGCGAGAATTGCACGTGTATACAAGCGCAATGATGTGAAAAAATTGAATTTCTGTACACCAGCCAAAAGGCCTTGGCCGCCTGAACAACTTTGCCCAAGCCAGTAACATTCTATTTGGTCAGGATCTCGTGATATTTTATATGTGAAAATTTCACGTGTATACTAGCGTCGCTTAGGAAATTCTCAACTATTGTACACCAAGCAATATGCTTTGACCTCCTCAACAACTTGGTCGCAGACAGTAACTTTCTATCTGGTCAGGATCTCGCAACAAACCACATGCGAGAATTTCACGTGTATTCTAGCGTTACGTAGTGAGAAAATTTTGAACTACTGTCCACTAGCGAAATCTGTCTAATCAGAATCTCGAGATATTTTACATGTGAGAATTTCGCGTGTATACTAACGCCACGTAGTGTGAAAATTCTGAACTATTGAGCACTAAGCAATAGACATTGACCTCATGAACAACTTTTTTGAAGACAGTAATGTTCTACCTGTTCAGAATCTCGAGCTATAGCATACGCGAGAATTGTACACGTTTACTAGCGCCACGTGGTGAGAAGATTCTGAACTACTGTTAACCAGCCAAAAATACATGATCCTCTGAACAATTTTGCCGAAGACAGTAACTTTCTATCTGCTCAGGATCTCGAGCTATTGTATATGCGAAAATTGCACGTATATACTAGCGCCACGTAGTGAGAATTTTCTGAACCACTCCACCAACGAAAAGATCTTGACTTCCTGAAAAACTTTGCCGAAGACAGTAACTTTTTAAGTTGTGACGCTGGGCAACTTGGCACAGTACTCGCTGACCATTTGAATGTTACTGGCCAATTCGACACTGTTGTTATCATTCTCTGGAAGGGGTCGGTTGATTACAAGAATTGTTAAAGCATACAGAGGATCACTATCCAGTGGTTTCATGTTCTGAAAACATCTTAAATGGAAATATATTCTTTATCAATACGTGCCGTTTGGGATTGTAGTCCTTCAACCTTTCATTTTTATTTTCTTCAACATTATATCCTACTACGCCTTCCGTTGGATCGTGATGTAGGTACCGGATCTTTCTTCTTTTGGAATCCTTGAATTTTCAGCAGTTTACGAATGACGGTAGTTAAGGTGATGGAAGATGCCAATTCCTTAAAATTGATTGCTTTCAACAGGGAAAATAAACAATATTTCGGTTCCTCGTTCACAAGCCAAAGTTACTTTCACTAGGTATCGATCCGAGTTTCAATTCTTTACTTGATCCACCATGACAAGTTTTTCGGTTTGGAGTTGTAAAACCACCGGCTTGCTGGGATTAGGATACAAATTGCCGTAAAATTTTGTAGAGCAAAACAAAAACAACAACGAGTAGCGTGTTATGATTATTCGTTTCGGTGACATTAGGTCACACACACAGTCACTGTTTATGAGCAGTCTCACTAACACTTGTGCTTCAAAATTCCACCTTTGATTGACAGAGGCGCTGTTATCAGTGACGTTTGACATTTGTATGGGTGAAGTGAACAGTTCCCAGTCTTCTTGATTTGTAGTCTTTGGTACTATCCACTGAAAATTCCCATAAGAAACTGTCAATCTTTGCTAGAAGAGACGATTTTTCGGCGGTGCCGTCAACGTAAATTCGAGCGGAAAATTATCTGATTTCAAAACAACCGTCATCCGGTTGCAGCTATCATTCGAAAAGGCGATTTCGATGATCTGAGGTTTCATTCGAACAGAGGACTGGCGTGTACAGGGTGGGGCAAGGTGGGGCAATTGCCCCTCCTTTTATAAATAAGATTTTTATTTTCACATTCACAAAATTATAATATAAAATAACTTGATTTCTTGATAACTTGGATTGAAGGTAAAATAACTTCATTTCATAAAATAAGGCCACTGAAATCCTTTTATTGCGTCAATTTCTTTGAGATGGTGCCTGAAAATTGCATCCAAAGGTGCATGAAATGACAAACTTAAATTGGGTTAAAAAATTGCACCCAGTGGTGCATACAAAAAAAAATCTTGTGTAAATTTTTTTCAGGGTGGTTCATGGAGGGTTAAAAAAAGAGGGTAAATTTAAGATTGAAAAATTCACCATCATGGTGGTAAATGGAAGAAAAAGCTTTTTATTGAATATTTCCGGTGCAAAAATAGCATCGAGGCTGGAGGGACTATTCAAAATGAATAACTCTGGTGTAAAAATTGAATAACGCTAAAAAATTTGGAGGAGCACATTTTACTGAAAATTTCTGGTGTAAAGTTCGCAACACTGTGGTGAATGTAGAAGCAAGGTTCATTAATTTTTCTGATGCATAATTTGCAAGTATCATTGAAAATTTATGGTGGAAATTTTGCACCATTCTGGTACATGAAGAGACAAAGCTTGAAAATTGCACCCCAAAGGTGGAACAAACTTCACTGACAATTTTTGGTGCACCGTTCTGGTGAATGGAGGAGCATGCTTTATTGAAAAAAATTTAGTGCAAAATTTGCATTGCTCTGCTAAATGAAATGAACGGAATATTTCTGGTGGAAACTTACACTGGTCTGATAAATGATGGCACAAGCTTTATTTAAAATTAAGCTTTATTGAAAATTTCTGGTGGAAAATCTGCACCGTTGTAGTGAACGGATGGGCAAGCTTTTTGGACAATTTTTGTCCTTAAATTTGCATCCTTCTGCTGAATAGAGAAACAAACTTTAATAATAATTTCTGGCGTAAAATTTGCACAATTCTGATGATTGGAGGGAAGCTGTTTACTGACAATTTATGATGAAAAGTCTGAAAATAGGGGCAAGCTTTATTTGGAGGAAAACCTGCAACATTCTAATGATAGGAGAAGCAAGCTATAAGGAAATCTGCACCAATCAGAAGATTATGATAACGGTGAAAAATTTGCATCGTTCTGATCAATTTAAATTTTCTGGTGTACAATTTTATGGTGTGTTAAAAATTTCTGGTGTAAGATTTGCAACAATCTGCTGCATGGGAGGCAAGCTGAATTAAAAATTCCTGATGTAAAAATTGCAAAGTTCTGGTGAATGGAGGGGCAAGCTTTATTGAACATTTCTGGTAGAAAAACTACAACGTTTTGGTGAATGGACGGACAACTTAAACTTTACATCCGAGAAGAACCTCAAGGGTATTGAATTCTGACGACAGTTCTAAAAGAAAAGATTTCTGGGGGTGAGTTCATGAAAAATCTGCGAATAATTTCTAGTGAATCCTGCAGATAGTTCCAAGATAAGAATACCGAGAGAATCAAATTTTGAATGCAATTCCAAAGGGATGTTGAGAAAAATTGCAAGGGAGTTCCGAGGATAACTTCAAGCGCATTTTGGGAAGCATTTCTGGATTTTTTTTCAATCTTCATTTAAGAGATTTTTAGCCATAGGCTAGTTCATCTCTAAGAATTTCTGGAGAATACAGAGGAAACTGAAACTTTAGGGGAATTGCAGTTGCAAGGTGTTCTGAGAAAAAAAAAGTCCAAAAATATTCCGAGATGAACCTCAAGGATTTTGAAGTTTTAGGACAGTTTCAAAATATTTCTGGGGAGAATTCAAAGAAAATTCTGTGGATAATTTCTAGTGCATCCTGCAGATATTTCTAAGATAATTTCGAAAAGAATACCGAGAAAAATATGTTAAGAACGCAGTGCTCCAGAAACCATTCGAATGTCATACACAAGGATAAACCAAATCAAAACCTTTCATCAACATCAACTAGCAGCAGCGCTTCATCAGCAACATGCGACCGGCACCGGGTCTGACGGTGATTCTTCACTGTACCCACTAGCGTGCACAGGAATCTTGTTAAGGAGGGGCAATTTTTTTTCTATGGTGCATTTAATCTGAAATCTGAAGTGGTTTGCATAATATTCCCTTCTTCCGTTTTCCGTAAAATAAATCAGAATAAGTGGAGTGTGGAAAGCGTTTTGTGCTCACAGTATTACAATACTACACGCTATTTCAAAACTACCCAAATTGGAGTAGAATCCTCCCAGATCGGCCAAATTTGAGGAAGTTTTGAAATAGCGTGCATGGATTCTATAGTACATACTATAAATACTCAGAGGGAGAGATAGGCGGAGAAAACAAAATACAATTACAGCAGGGATTTGTTCCTAAATTATCTTGCAACCATTGCTAGAAGAATACAAATGACTTGTATTTTTGATTCGATTTACTTGCAAAATAATAATTGGGTGCATCGTAATATGCCGGCACCGGTGGTGTAGTGGTAAGCGTGACTGCTTTCTAACACCCCAATGGGTCTGGGTTCCATCGCAGCCGAGGTCGGTGGTATTTTTCTGAGGCATAAAAATCTCTGGTCACGTCTTCCTTCGGAAGGGAAGTAAAGCCGTTGGTCCCGGCCCATGTGTGTTGATAAATGGGTGCGATATCCTACGCAGGTGTGGAAGCTGCTTTCCTGCACATTCGATTGCCGTCAATGGATAGCGTAAAATAAGTTTCACTTAGATCTCAGCAAAAGTGACATTTGATTGCTGAGTCTCGGATAATGCTTAGCTGAATCTCAGCAAACAAATGACATGTTTGCTGATATCTCAAATGACTTTTTTGCCGAGATTTGCACAACAGAGCTCGGTAGAAAAAACTAAGTGTGTATCAATACACGCAGGCAAAAGAACGTAAGAATTTCATAAGAACCTCTTATGAATGAAGTAATTGGGTTGTTAGCGGAATGCTTAAATAAAACAGCAAAAAAGGGTGGAACCGGAAAATGGACGTTGAGGTTAGGGAGCCCGTGTGTTGACCACTCGTCTTTCAACGCTTGGGAAAATGAAATGGTTAAAGGCTACCTCATGTTACCCGAAAATCATTCATAAATCACGTTTATGAAATGCATATATGTTGTTGTCAGGACAAGTTCATTTGTTTACATCATGGCTTCATCGGAGCAAGCACGTCGCGTTTCGATCCTGCGCGCTCGAAACGAAAATCACGGTCCATCCACTCCTGGCAGTTTTCGATCAAATTCCTGGGTAGGAATTTATACCTCAGTTGACCGGAAGAGTGCCCCGAAAGAATGTAAAATCAAAAAGGAGTCGAAATTCGCCAAGAAGTTCCTTGTCTGGCAAGCAATTGGCAGTTGTGCGCTGAAATGCGAAACTTTCGTTACTTCTGGGACCATGAACCAGTAAATTTACCAGGAGGAGTGCCTACGGCAGAGACTACTGCCTTTTCTGAAGCACACACTACAACAAAGACATGTAAATTTCAGTGCCCTGAGACCGACACATGCAAGCGGCCCTTTTGACATAAGAATCAGTTGAAAAGGACGAGAAAATTCAGTTTCAGGTCACTTAATTTTACATGCCATGTTTGTTTACGTTCCATGATTTACGTCAGAGCTGAATAACGTCTCGTGTAAAAATAATAATTTCTAAGGGTTCAGCATGAGGTAAAATGCCTATTCTGGCAGGACTTGACAAACTGCCACTACTCAAATTCCACCAAACAGTGGTATAGCTAAAATGACTTCACAGTGGTTCCCAAGGAGTTGATTCCGGATCTAAGGCCAATTGAAGAATACTGGCTGGCAAATGGCTGGACAATGCATACCATTGATACCCCGCGTATCCGTAGGTATAAAATAGACTCCAATGTGCTCCTTGGGCTACAAAATGGTGAGTGACAATCTGGAAGGAGCGATATACCTAGCTCCGGTCCTGACAAGTTCCTACCTCACGCCTCCACGAGTCATATGATCACAAAAGACTGCCAGCTGAAACATGGACACAGCTGGTTGGCGTAGCCTGGGCAATGTTGTCAATCCGACAATAGCAGAGTGAGGAGGTGTGACGAGAACACTGGCGCGGTAACCATAGCACGGTGATAGAGGAAATGCTTCGCCAACCCGAGCGTCTGTTTACCATGGAGGTGCGGCTCAAACAGCGTCTGACTGCTCTTCCCCGGAAGCTACACCTAAGATAGCAACCCCTTCACGGCGGATAGGAGACCTTAGGCCAACCACCTACTGTATCTGAAACCTTTACAATTGTTACAGAAACCAATAGAGAAGACATCGAACTGATTTAACGGCAACGACTTTTAGCGCAAAACAACGGACACGAATTGGATCATGGAATGTATTGACGTTAGCCCAGCAGGGTAAACTGGCACAACTCGCCAACAAGGTGTGACGCATGAAACTAGGAATCCTGGGACTGAGTGAAGTTTGTTGACCAAACTTTGGAGAACATAAACTACCGTCGGGACAGGTACTACTATACTCTGGTATTCGAGGTGAAAACGCTCCCCGCCATCGTGGATTAATTAATTAATTTAGCTTTATTTAGGAGGCTTTCAGCCTTAGGCTGGTTCGCCTCCAACGCCATCGTGGAGTTGGTCTCCTACTTAGCGTCCAGGCAAGTGCTACGCAATCAAGTGGGAGCCTGTTAATTAGAGGATCATCGTTGCCAGATTTAGAACACGGGTTCGTAACCTTACCATTATCCAATGTTGTGCGCCAACCGATGCTGCTGAGCTACAGGACAAGGATAATTTTTACAGTAAACTGAATGCCGTCGTGGATAAGGTTCCAAAGGGTGACATCAAGATCTACACTGGCGACTTCAATGCAAAGATCGGCTCCGACAACACGGACTATGAGCGTGTCATGGGACGCCATGGTCTCGGCGAAATGAGCGAGAACGGTGAGCTGTTTGCAGAATTTTGTGGCAATAACGACATGGTGATCGGGGGCTCGCTCTTCCCCCATCGGCCAGTGCATAAAGTCACGTGAGTTTCCCGTGATGGACATACCGAAAATCAGATCGACCACATTTGCATCAGCCGAAAATGGAGACGGAGCCTTCTTGCTGTCCGGAATAAACGCAGCGCCGACATCGCGCCTGACCATCACCTTCTAATCGGTGAAATCCGCCTACGCATGGCGGGACGGGACGAGAGACTCGGGCGGCGGTTCAACACACGCCGACTTGAAGATCCAGCGGTAAAAAGGTCTTTTGTTGAAGAACTTGAGACTCAAGCTGCGGACGTTCCAGAAGGTGGCAGCGTAGAAGAACAATGGACGGCTATCAAGAATGCCTTTATAGAAACAAACGACAACAACTTGGGTGAGCTGCGCACCCAGAGGAAAGAGTGGATCACAGATGAAACCTGGCAGAAGATTGAGGAGCGTAGAGAAGCAAAAGCCGCGATAGAGCGGGCGAGAACCAGAGGAGCCAAGAACGAAGCCCGTCAACGGTACTCGGCTCTAGAGAAAAAGTCAAGCGCTCTTGCAGACGGGACAAGCGAGCGTGGGTGAACTCCCTGGCCGACGAAGGGGAGAAAGCCGCAAACACTGGCGATATACGCCTCCTCTACGATATCTCACGACGCCTGAGTGGAGCAAGGATGAACCCGAGGATGCCCGTGAAGGTCACGACTGGACAATTGCTTACCGACCCCACTGACCAGCTGAAACGCTGGTTTGAGCACTTCGAACAACTTCTTCAAGTTTCGACGGCAAACCAGCCATCAACATCTCGGCATGATCCGCCTAGGGTGCGGCGCATCACTCGCGTCAATTCCAAGGCCCCATCACTGCAGGAGATTGAAACAGCTATCCGAAGCATGAAATCCAACAAGGCTCCAGGGGTCGATCGCATATCAGCAGAGATACTCAAAGCTGACCCCATGCTATCCGCGACTTTTCCGGCAGACTGGAGGCAGGGCATCTTAGTGAACGTCCCAAAGAAGGGGAATCTGACTGTGTGCGACAATTGGCGAGGCATCAAAGTTCTGTGCAAAGTTATCCTGAATCGGATACAGGAGAAGATCGACGCGACTCTCCGACGGCAGCAGGCAGGATTCCGTGCCGGAAGATCTTGTGTGGACCATATTGTCACGCTCCGCATCATCCTGGAGCAGGTCAATGAATTCCAAGAGTCCCTTTATTTGGTATTCATTGACTACGAAAAAGCTTTCGACCGTCTCAATCACGAGAATCTGTGGGGCGCCCTGAGACGCAAGGGAGTCCCGGATAAAATCGTCAACCTCATCGAAGCGCAGTATGAGGCTTTCACGTGCAGAGTTCTGCATAACGGAGCCTTGTCCGACCCTATACGGGTAGTCGCTGGTGTGAGACAAGGATGTATACTATCACCGCTACTGTTTCTCATCGTAATCGACGAGATCATGGTAGGTACAATTGACCGTGTACCGAACCGTGGGCTGCTTTGGCAGCCTATCACCATGGAGCATCTCAACGACTTCGATTTGGCTGATGATGTTGCTCTACTAGCACAACGGCGCTCTGATATGCGGAGTAAGCTAAATGCCCTAGCCGAACGCTCCTCTGCGGCGGGTCTCACCATCAACGGAGAAGGTCGAAAGTTTCCAATATCTTGGCAGCCAAATAGAGTCGGACGGTGGGACCAAGAGCGACATAGGTGCACGAATCAAGAAGGCTAGGGCTGCCTTTGCGAGTTTACGAAACGTATGGAGATCCAACCAGATAAGTCAACGCACCAAAATCCGAATTTTCAACTCGAACGTGAAATCTGTGTTGTTATACGCCAGCGATACGTGGTGTGTATCAGCGGAGAACACTGCAGGTATTTATCAACCGATGCCTGCGGTATATAATTCGTGCCTGGTGGCCTCACAACTGGATCTCGAATGCCGAGCTCCATCGTCGTTGTCATCAGAAGCCGATAGCAACAGAAATTCGAGAGCGAAAGTGGAGGTGGGGTTGGCCACATACTTCGACGGGGCGGAAACGAAATCTGCAAGCAAGCGCTGGATTGGAATCCGGCAGAACATCGCAGCAGAGGCAGACCCAGGGGCTCATGGCGGCGGAGCCTCAACAAGGAAATTAAGCAAGTCGATAGGAATCTGACCTGGGCCCAGGTCAAGGCAAAAGCGAGCAGCCGCCCAGGATGGAAGTCTTTCACGTTGGCCCTTTGCACCGCTGGTGGTGCACATGACCCTTAAGTAAGTAAGTAATGTGCTCCTTAGCCTATTGTCCAGTAACTCCTATCCCTACCTTCCCGCGGTGCCGACTGGGGTACGAGTAACCATAGGAAAGATCGAGTAACCAACCCCGATGGGACCTTGGTCGTATGGTGACAAGGAAGGTAGGAAGGGGCTTCTCCCTCCTGAGGGTGTAGCCTAACCGAGCGTCTGTTCTCCATGTTAGGAGCGGCTCAAAACGGCGTCTGTTCTCCATGTTAGGAGCGACTGATCACCGCCCTAGTGCCAGCTTGGAACTCTAAATAGAGCTGTGCACGATGGGTCTCCGGCGAGACAGGTGGTTGGTGCAGGCCCTACAAGCCAACCGTAAAACTCGAAAAGTACAGGAAGCTAACAATGTAAATACGGACCGGAAAAATCAACATAGACCCAGGCAACGAATACGGACTAGCGATTGGAAACTCGGAACATGGAACTGTAAGTCTTTGAATTTCTTGGAAAGTACCCGCATTCTTTTAGACTTATTGAAGGTCCGCAAATTCGACATTGTAGCGCTGCAGGAGGTTTGCTGGAAGGGATCGTCGGTACATACTTATAGGGATGGTAATACCACCTTCCGCACACATAGATTTTTTGGCGAGATTGGCACCACCGAGCAGACTCGGCATTTATTTTTACTGAGATCTCAGTACAATTTATGTTTCTTAACCGAGATCTCGGCAAAAATTCCCGTTTGTTAACTGAATCTTGGCAAACTTTTCACTGAGATCCAGCAAAATAGATTGCCGAGCTGCTCGGTGGTGTCCATCTCGGCAAAAAAATCTAAATGTGCAGAGCTGCGGCAACACACATGAGCTGGGTACAGCTTTTATCGTGATGGATGAAATGCAAAAGTGCGTGATTGGGTGGTGACCAATCGACAACAGAATGTGCAAGTTGAGGATCAAAGGCCGTTTCTTCAATGTTAGCTTAATAAACGTGCATAGCGTACACCTAGGAAGTGACGATGATCATAAAGCCGCTTTTTACGCGCCGCTGGAACGAGTATACGAAAGCTACCCTAACCATGGCGTCAAAATCGTTATCGGAGATCTTAACGCTCAGGTTGACCAGGAGGAGGAATTTGGACCGATTATCGGAAAGTTTACCGCTCACCGGTTTACAAACGACAACGGCCTCAGACTCATAGATTTCGCCGCCTCCAAGAATATGGCCATACGTAGTATTTATTTCCAGCACAGCCTTCCTTATCGGTACACCTCGAGATCACCACTACAGACAGGATCACAAATCGACCACGTTTGGATTGATGGAAGACACTTCTCGGATATCATCGACGTCAGGACCTATCGCGGCGCAAACATCGATTCGGACCACTACCTTGTAATGGTAAAAGTGCGCCAAACACTTTCCGTTGTCAACAACATTCGGTACCGACGAAACTAATATCCCTTCCAAAGCAAAAAGAACACATGACTATCAGAAGCCCATTAAAAAGATTCCAAGCCCATTCAAAGATAATATACAATCATATTTTATTTAGTGAAAAATACGTTTTGGTTTTGATGCTCATATATTGAATTCAAGCTGCTCGAAAGGAATAAACGATTATGTATCAGAATAAATAAATATAAAAAATTAAATAAATTATATTCTCCTTATTTGAAAAATCTGTATATTTTTCAAAAATCTGTAATCTGTATATGCAGTGTATCTGAAAATTGATTTTCATAAAGGATGCTGACAAAATCAGGCCATTACTGTATCTCGAAATTTACCTCCATCGTATCGCAGATGCTCTGGACGTGACTGGCGGTGTGCGACGATTGTGGCCCAAAGATGGCCGCCACTCCAACTCGCAACAGATGGCACACTGTAGAACAGAAACATGAAAAAACCAGTCACCAATTAAACCGTGCTGCTGATCTGTGTGTGTGGATAATAATTGGATTTCGTAGCGCTGTTCTCACCTCGCTTCGACGCCAGGAAGCTGTCCTGGGGCGATATTCGTTCGATCTGCGCCAGCAGTTTGGACCGCGGTAGGATCGTCCGATCCGAGTTGATTTTCTCGACCGCATAGCGGAACGCAATCTCCTGATGGTCGTCGTCCGGATGGAAGAGGCCACCTGCCAGGAAATAAAAGGTGATGAAACGAATGAGATGCTTTGCGTAACGAGACATTTACATTTTTTTTTTTAGTTTGGGTGGATGTCCCCAATCACGGTACAGGTGAAAATGGAACATCCATCCCAACCCAACCCAACCCAATACACAGTTTGCTTCATTTTGAGAGGCGACAACAGGGGGCATGGAAAAAAAGGTGAGTGTATAATGGAATTTATGCAAATTATTCTTACGTTACGCTTCGAGCAGGGTCTATTGAACCGTGAGGACATCCGGGGAGCGAGGCGATAATGGAACCATTCTTCGAATGGGATCCAATTACAGACGGGAGGGGCGGTGAGTGACAGTTGACAATCGATCGAATTGACAGATGTGGCTTACAAATGGAAGTATAATTGCGTGGGATCAGTGGACGACTGTTTGATTTGTAGGAGTAATTCCTGGAGCATCAGCAAAGTCACATTCAATCAACAAGTTCGCTGTGTGTGCAGAATAGAACGGAAGAGGAAAGCACAATCGAACCACAGGACTGCTACCCTGCTGATGCCGCTTTGACAGCTCCGGCAAGATTAAATGAGCTTGATCCATATCGCGCAACGTTGCGTTCAATTATGACAATTTTCTCAAAAACGTTAACAATTTACACGCAGAGTTCATCAATCCGAGCTGAAAAGTCAAAACAGAATCAATCAATTCGACAAAATTTCATTGAAGTTTCCGTTTTCCGGCACACCATTCTCCGACCAACAAAATCCAAAGTATCAAATCATGACATCTATATGGCCCGTCGCACAATACGCTCTTCAGGGACCGATTCCCTGATATTTGTTTCCTCTTCGTCGATGTTGTTGTTGTTGTTGGCACACACACCCACAGCCACACCCTCACAGCGGAGAAACAGAACGACAAGCAAGCCGCCTCAGATGCCCAGATGATTGGTCTACTTAATGGATTTCCCTGATTCTCATGCTAATTTATGTCTCCAAGGTTGATTGGTCTCCGATCGCGACGGTCGGAGTGGAATCGGATCCCGGTGTATTCATCGCATTCAATTCCCTCCTCGGGGGGAGCATCTGAAGGGGCTTATTGTGCTGTCGATTGTCGATTGAATTATTCCTTCTTCGATTTTCGGGCCATTCTCCCAAGTTTTGATTCCACGAGGAAGAAAATTGGGCTTTCATGAAACGCGTATCAATACCAACCATGCGAGGAGGGGCCGGGGGAAGGGGCTCGTGAGTTCCGGGGAAGATTGGATTGTGAAAAATGTTGTCAATTTGATACTTTTGAAAAGCGATGCTATCGGTTATCGATGTGGAATTGGCGAAAGAAAACTGTCTCAATTATCTGAAAGAACACTGTGAGAAACAAGAACGGGAATGGGATACCAAAATGGGCAGTAGGCTGCAGTTGAAAATAGACGTTTTAATTTTTGCTACATGCTTTTTCTCCTCTTACTTAACGTTTTCCACTAAAGTGCTTTTAATAGTGTGTTTTGTGCAAATTGTGCACGACGTTTGGAGTAGGAGTTGTCGACTTCAAGAACAAGGGAACTGCAGTTTGCTGGCCGAGCTACTGCAAATTGGCTACCGTGGCAGATGGACGAGTTTTCAAAAGAGAGCACGTGCAGTTGCAGTGCTCAAGAACCAATTTCTCGCTTCTGGATCGCCACTAAAATCGAATTTCAAGAATGGTCAATCAACGAACGCCAGACGTGAAGTAGGGGTATTTCAAATAAATTCTAAAAGAGTCTGGACCAGTTCATGTTGATCCCCGGGGACCGTCTGATACTATAACGCCAAGAAGAAGAATTATTTGAGGACAGTATACGAAAACACTAAGAGGCAGCTTGTTGCAAGTCCACTTGATTGCTTCGGTAAGATCTTTCCTTTTTATCTATTTATACTTTCTATCCATTAGAGTTTTAAGCACATAACATATGTGGAACTTCATGCAAAACAGCTGACTAAAAGTTGACCCCTTTTTTGTGTTGCCTTAGTGGTATAACCACAGGACTGCAACACCTGTTATCTGGGAACAACTCGAGTGAAGCCTCGATACAATTTCAATCTGTATTTTCACCGTAAAAAATCTTTTAAATCTTCATCTGGCTGACAAAAATCGGTAAAATAATCTGTATAATTTTTTTTATTACGATCTTAGTGCGGATCATCCTAAATCTCCATTGAGTTCATTCAAAGTTCAGTAAGTGTTTGTTGAAAGTTTAGAATCATAAAAAATTATTTAACTTTGCGTTTTAAAGATTTAATCTGTCTAAAACATCTCGAAATCCTGGATCTTAATTTCTTTTTTGTGATTTGTAGGTTAGTTAAATTAGATGTTTATTCCATGGAGCCCTCGATACGATCGTGTACAGTCTTACATCCGGTGGCTCGATGTAGGTCTTCTATCCTCGTGTTGTACGGAGCAATCATGATGATTAGCAACAGTCGATTTTGGACTGTCTGAAGCTTTCATTTGTGGGTCCAGGGCATGATCCCCACAAAGGCACTACGGGAGCGAGGATCATTTTGAACACCAACATCTTGTTCTGGTGTGAAATCCGGGATCGTCGAATTATCAGTGAATAGAGCGCATTCAGGAGACCAATGCACCACTGCTTCAGCTTATCCCTGTGTTCACGGTACAGTAGACATCGTCGGTATCGTCGATGGTAACACCGAGGTAAAATACGTTGCTGATCCAGTTGATGCGACAGCCGTTCACAGAGACGTGACAGCCCGTTGGTGGGGACGTCTTTGGCGATTTTTGATGCTTGAAGACAATTGTTTGCGTTTATGCCTCGTTGACTTTGATTTCCCAGCTGGTGAGATAGGAAACATAATTTATCACTCCTCGCTGCAACCGGACTCGGTAATCCTTAGGCATTCGTCCATTTGCTATTATTGCACTGTCATCCGCATATAACGCCAAGCTACAGCTGTTGGGGAGGTGTGGTATGTCAAATGTGAAAATGCTGTACAACATTAGCACCAACAAGTTGCCTTGTGGCAGTCCCACTGGAATCTCAGTTCAGAGTTGGTTCCGTGTAGATGGACTCGAAAACGTCGTTCGCTTAGGTTCGACGTAGTTCGCATGCACTAGTTTGTGGATTAATCCGTCGTGCCACACGTTGTCGAAGGCTTTCTCCTGGTCCAGTAAAGCGCCATGGTGGTGTTCTTGGAAATTAATTTGTTTCGTTTAATAATATTTTCCACTCGGATCAGCTGATGGACGGTGGAATGTCCTTTCCTCAAGCCGAACTGCTCCGCGATAATGACTTGGTGGTCTTTGATGTGCTCCATCAGTTGCTGAAGGATGAGCAGCTCGAAAATGTGGCTCACCGCCGACAACAGTGTGATGGGTCTGTAGCATCTCGTGAAAATGGCAGCTAAGAAACCGTAGGCTTTGCTGGACAGCTTCTTCAGGGTCAGGTTGAAAATTTTATCGTTACCTGGTGCCTTCATATTCTTGCCACGCTTCATGGCAGCACTGACGAAACTCGGCCAGCGGGAGGGACTCGTAGATTTGCTATTCAAGCTGATTTATTGTTCTCTGTACCGCATCTTCGTGTGGGCTGACCATACTGGCACCGATATGATGTGCCAGAACAAGCTTGATGGCGATGGCTTCTATCTTCTCTTGAGGCGAGACCTCCATCGTCCTTCAATTGTGGTATCGCTTCAGAATTTCCAATACTTTCCAGAACGGCCTTGAGTGGTCGCCCATCTATCCGATTTCATTGGAGCACAGTTCGTTTCGTATAGTTGTCACGCGGTTGAGATCGGTGACTTGTTGCTTTCTTAGTTAGAATTAGTTGCCGGGTGTAGGGGTCAATCGTAGTAAATTGTCGCCTCACCGGAATACAGCGTATACAGGCTTCTTCTACGGCGTGGATGGCTTATTCTCGGGGTTGGATGGCTTCCTCGAACACCGCCAGATGGTTGTAGATACTTACAATTGTTGGTAGAGCTGGATTAGCTGTAAGGTGGGTGTCCAAAACGCCACTGAAGGCCACCCAATTGACTCGATCGTAATCCCGTATCATTTTTGGCAGGCGCTGGAGTTGGTGTGCATTCATAGATCCAAGTCCGATAGGAACACGTCAAGGGCTCTTGTCGCTCCCGCCGGTGACAAGAACGTTGACTCATCTGGAAAGTGGATGATGCACGTTCCAAAGCTGAGGTGGTCTGCCAAGATTATGCCATGTTTATTGCAGATAGTGTATGGCGCCACAGTGTATGGCGAGCATTTAGCTCACCAGTTACCACGAAGCTGATCCTATTGTTGGTAAGTTTGGCGAGGTGTTCAGCGAAGAGCTTGTAAGTGCCATTGCTGTCCTCGCACTGACGGGGCACGTAGACGGCAAACAACATAATATTACCTTGAGGGATGTGAACCATAGCTTCTATACTGGCCGTCTTTGGATGGGGCAGGATATCGTAACGGATGCCTTGTTTGATGAGTATGGCAACGCCATATTGAAATGTTATGAAGTATTGCATGTTAAATTTTAATGTTCGATGTTTAATTTTCTCAAATTAGTCACCATTTTTCAACTTTATTTAAGCATTTTGTAACTTGAAAGGATATTGAACTCGCTTGTTGTGGCTCGCAGTGTTGAAAATTCTCTGGGGAGAATCACCTGGGTGCGAGAGATATCATTCTCTGGGGTGAATCTCTGCTTGTCTTCTCGGAGATTTTTCCTGTCACCACTGGAGAGATTGTTAGACACAGCACGAGAGAGTGAGAGAATTAACAGTTCACTGCTTGTCTGTTTATACACTCACTTCCGTGAGAAAGATGGCAGCGCAAATGCGTTATCGTTTCTCCAATAATTCCGGCAGAGCTTGACGTGAGTGTATGAAAACATCAATAAAAATTGCTGAAAAACGTATACAAGAGGACAAATTGTGAAGTTTTTTCACGATGAAAAAAACCCGGTTTGACGACGATACCGAAAAAGTGGTTGTGAATAGACTGTTTCTATGCACCACCAATGTAGAGCTAAGGGATGATGAGAGAAAATGTCAATCAAGCCGTTTGTTTACATAAAAAAATTCAATTTTTTACTTCAAATTAACGCATATCTACATAAAGCTGGAATTAGGGAATAACAGCTTTTGTATACAATGACTTGTCTCGATAATTTCAAGGAATTCAAGGCATGCCCACGCAAATCAACATAACCATCAGGTAGAGGAACTCTTCCCCTACTCGGTGGTAATGTTTATTTGCGTTGGCGAGACCTGACTTTCTAGAAATCATCGAAAGAAGTCATTGTTTACAAAAGCTGTTACGCCCTTATTCCAGCTCTATCAAGATATTGAAATTCTACTTCGGAATTTAAACAAGAGTTGACACAGATATGAATTAAACGATCTAACAATCAAGACAAATGTTTTGAACTATCTTAATTTTTTAAATTGGGTTTCATAGTACTTTGAAAAAATTAGTCATTTAATTATAGATGCAAAGTCTGTTCAAGTCGAGGTTCATGTACAGCTTTCAGTATCAGAAGGTCATCATATCATCGTTATGGCAATACTCTACGGTATTGCAACTGAAAGCAATATTTACAGGTTTTATGTGTCAAACACCTACTTTATAACCTCTTCTTGTAACTTGCAAGTACTTATTATCGTTATAACGTCTAATGATTTCATAATTACAAAAAAAAAACAGTTTTTCATAGCAAGTAAGGTTTGCTGTCTGCAATATTTATCTTGGGTGTTGCGATACCTTCTGAACCAATTCCATACTTATGCTGGGTAGTGTATGTATACACTAGGTCAACTGTGTAGGTGTAGGTCAACTTCTAACATTCGCTGCGATGTTCATATACAGAGGATGATAGGAAATGGAACTAACATTCATTGTAATAGATTTTTGGTTTGCGTGTATTGTTGCGATACGTTAGAAGCGTTAGGAGCATATTGTTGTGTATTGAGACCTCCACACACAGCAATAGGCTTCTAACGCTACAAACGTACCGCAACAATAGGACTGTTTCCCATACCCGATACCTTGTGATATGATTAATTAAACAATAAGAAAGAAGTACTCACATCCCTTCTAACGGGAAATAAGAACATCTGTACATCAGAAGTCTGATTAGAATTAACGAAGATAATAAAATAATACTTATTTAACGAAAATACGATTTGGGTTTGGTGCTCGTAGCTGCTCAAAAGGAAGAAACTATTATGTATCAGAATGAATTAAGATAATCCAGATTTAAATATAAATCCTGCTTATTTGAAATATAAGAAAAATCTGTAAATTAAAAAAAATCTTTAATCTCTATATACAGATATCTGTATCAAAATATCGAGAAAAATCTGTATGATTACAGATAAATCTGTATATGTGGCATCACTGGCTCTGGTGTTAATTTGACAACTCCTCCTTTTCCTCTATGATTAAGCTTGGTACATGTCGCACCACGTTGCGGAAAACAGATAGAGTTTTCTAGATAACGTTATAGGAAAGCATGATTCACGAAAATTGTGCTCGTCAATTCGAAAACAACTAAATCATTTATTAATTGTCCATTGCGGGAAGTAAGAATGGTTTTGAAGGCATTACATTTGTTACCATCTTGCCGCATTTAATGTTACATGGTTGGAGCTTAAATAAGTTATGGACTGGATCACATTGCAGGGGGTTGGGTATAACTGGCATGGTTGGACATCGATCTGTCAAAATAAAATATTCGTGCCGACACTGAGTGTTTATAAGGACCAATGTCGAAAACGTAAACAATGACTTCTAGCGCAACACGAGAAAAGGGCCTATCATTGTTGATCGATTCTCTGCATCGATTTCGACGAAGAGAATCTTTCAATGTTACTTAAGACCTATTTCAATGTTCAGCTTGAATTGTGCTGCAAGCTTAAACGCTGTCCAGACTGGAGAGTTATAACATGTTATAACGGTTGTCAAATAATTGCAACACAGAAACCACCATCAAGATAGCGCTATAACATTTTATAACTCTCTAGTCTGAACGTACTATTAGCGAGAAATTCGTTTATCTAGCCGTGGTAAACCTAAGAGAAGAGGAGACAATACGGGGGCGAAAACGAACCATTTTACTGTCAAACGCGAAACAGCTCGTGATTGGCCGATTTGAAGTGCGTAAGATAGAGATAGAGATAGAGATAGAGATAGAGATAAAAGAGTAAGAAGCCAGTTGTCTCCTCTTCCTCTTAAGTGGACCCTACACGATTACTTTTATTGACAATAATCGTATTGTCAATACATTCTATATTGACGTCAATATATCGAGATTGACAATATTTCTGAATTCACATCATCAATATTATTGTCAATAATTCCCCTTCGCGTCAATATATTGATGCGTGTGGGGTTTGCTTTAGTGGTAAACCAAAGAGAAAGTCGATGAAGAGAATCGATCAACGAGGATAGGCCCTTTTCAAATGTTACGCGATACTTCTTTCGTAAATTTCTCGTAGTTCAAAGTCAACCCATGTAAGCCACGAATTTAAGAGCAAATTTTCATTACGTTGAAAGTAACAAAGGTAAACAAAGTCGAGCTATCAGTGTCAATCGATGCTCCTATTATATATAAGGGAAATGGCTCTAATGTTGGCCTATGGATCTAAGATTGGGCCCATCGCTAAAAATCTGCTATTTATCAATTTTATCTAGATGAATTCGTCATTTGGACGGCACTAATGGATATTTTTGGTCGCTATTGAAAATTTAGTCGATTGCTAAATTTATGTGTGGGCTCAAATTAGGCCGACATTATATCCATTTCGCCAACTGTCCGAATAAACTATAAGACCACATCTCATTTTTAAATTAATTTACCAGTCGAATTGCTTTTTGACGTAATCACCTTCCGATCAAAATATTTTTCGACGTTACTTAAGTCACCCAATTTCTATGGAGATGCCGTTTGTCCTTAAGTAACAGCGCAGAGAAACCCGTGAAAAGTGTACGTTCGTCGTTTCGCTTTCTCATTATTAAAGTGAATAAAACGAACTGTTTGTTGCCAAGACGATTTCGGTGGTCCTAAAATGATGAATGAGCTGCACGTAAGGAGACGTGACTGATAATTCTCCCTAATAATCTGGTAAATACACTTTGACTTAAGTAACAGTAGCGGGCCACCAAACGACGTGTATTAACTTTTGACTCAAACACCAGTATTTGTTAGCATGAAAGCTAGCGATCTGCTTTGTATGATTAAAACCTTGCTATCACTATGAGATTATATGTGTTTGATAGGAAATAGTAATAACTTTTCGGTCATCAAAACAAAACTTTATTTTTCTCGAATAGTGACAATGTTACTTTCGACATAATGAAAATTTGCTCTTAAATTCTATAGGATAGCAGGACTACTTCTTCTTCTTCTTCTTCTTCGTCTTCTTTCCTTTATTTAACGTCGGTCTCTGTTCCGCAATCTAGTGCCAATCACCAACTGACATCGATTGCCATCTATTGACGGCAATCGAAGGCAGCTTCCACTCCTGCGCACCCATTCAACACACACATGGGCCGGGACCAACGGCTTTACTTCCCTTCCGAAGAAAGACGTGAACAGAGATTTTTATGCCCTAGGAAAATCCCACCGACCTCGGCTGGGATTGAACCCCAGGCCCATTGGGGTGAGAAAGCAGTCCCGCATACCACTACACCACCGACGCCGGCAGTGGTAATTACGCGGAAAAGGTAATTGTTTACGTTAGCGGCATTTAGCCTTATGAAAGAAAAGCAGATTGGTAATGTGCTAAGAGGAAGAGGTGACAATTGGCTTCATACTCTTTGATTTCTATCTCTATCTCTATCTTTATCTATGTCTATCTCTATCTTACGCACATCAAATCAGTCAATCACGAGCTGGTTCGCGTTTGACAGAAAAGTGGTTCATTTTTGCCCCCGCATTGTCACCTCTTCTCTTAGGTAATGTGCCATGAGATGTAACAGGTGAGGCCCAGAGAATTCGTCATCTTTTTCTGGAGAAATTTGAGATTTGGGCGTAAAAGCTTTTGTAAACAAACACGTCAATCGCCGATTTCTCGTGAGTAAAAGAACGATCTCGTGAACAAACTATACCAAATGATAGAGGAATCATTCTTCTACCTGTTTGTGTTGTTAATTTCTTAGATTGACGTGTTTGTTTATAAAAGCAATTACGCCCAAATATCAGAATTCTCCGGATTTTTTCCTCTGCTGTTTGACGTCAAACGTTGTCAACCACTTAATCCACGGAGGAACAAAAGAGAAGACAAATTCTCTAGGCCTCACCAGAGACGTTGATAGAGACGCGCAAGGAAAATTGCTGTCAAAACAGCAGCACGGTTTTTGAGGGATCTTTTGGCAATGTCACTGGCAACCATGTTTCTTCGAGTGGCTTCAAATGACTTTCATGCAGTGCCTCAATGGACGAGTGCACCGATGAATTTGAGTTCACTCACTCGAGAAAAAGTGACACAAGCTACGGGCAATGTTTCCTGATCATGAACACTAAATGTTCATGAATAATGAATAGTGAACATTTAGTGTTCATGATTAGTAAACATTGCCCGCAGCTTGTGTCACTTTTTTTTCGAGTGAATGAACTCAAATTCATCGGTGCACTCGTCCATTATGTTGAGAAAATTTGAACGTTCGACCGGAACTGAATAATAATGAAGTACGTGGCAACATTTAAAAAAAATAAAGCGAAGACGAGAGATGACAGTATAACTTTTGTCATATTTTACTGTTTTGCTTGCAACGAATCATTTTTATTACCATAAAACTAAATGAAACTTTTCGATTTGAAATTGGTTTTTTTTTATCAATAATAAATGTTGTATTTAATTGAATCAACAATAAATAAATAAATAAATAACAGATTTTAAATATTTCCTGAAAATAATTAAACGCTTTTTTATCATTGAGAACAAGACTCTTTTCTGGTGAATTGAGCGAACAGTAGTGTTTATTTACTTTACTCGTTTGGTTTAGCGTTTGACGGATCGTTTGGTTCTTCTTGCTTCAGTCTATGCGTGTCTCTATTCAACTCTATTCTGGTAGGTGTAACTTTGTGTCAAAATCGTTAATCGGTATCTTTGCCGAACACATCAAAACGATACAAGCTAATTGCACACTACCCAGGTAACCAACAAGCCCGCTAATTCTCCTTTTTGCTATATAAGGCTGATACACAGCTAACATACACTCAAAATAATCAACACGTTAAAGCTACTTGAAAAATCACATAGGGTATCTCGTTTCCCTATTCTATCAGCTTTACGTGACTCACGTAGCATATATGTGATACCACTTGAATATTAAAGAAAATTTCTGTTGACCACTCTAACGCATCCAATGAAATTTACGTGATGTCCACATAAACAATTGCTATGTGCGTTTCACGTAAACCTTACATGGTTTCCACTTCTGAAAAAATAGTGTGACACTCAGCATGGTGCACAACATAGCGGCTAGATACAGAGATGTTTTCGTTATTTTTATAAATTAATTGCAATTCCCTGAACTTCGGCAGAACTTCTCTGAACTTCGGCAGGACTTCCTTGAACTTCAGTAGAATTTCTCTGAATTTCGGTAAGAGTTCTCTGAAGATTGGTAGGACTTCCCAATAGCTCGGAAAAACTTCCCTGAACTTCAACAGAACTTCTCTGAATTTCCGCAGAACTTCCCTGAACTTCAGCAAGACTTCCCTGAAATTCGGAAGGACTTTCCTGAACTTCGGCAGGACTTTCGGCAGGGCTTCCCTGAACTTCATCAGGACTTCGCTGAAGTTCGGCAGGCCTTCTCTGAATTAAGGCAAGACTTCCCTGAGAGTTAGTAGGACTACCCTGAACTTGGAATCTTGGAATTGAAGTTGTCATTTCAGTAGTAGAATTATTATAATTATACAATAATATTATGTTTACGAATATGTTCAAAATTTCAATACTTCCCATTTTTCTAATTTGCAATGCTTGTTGGTATTGGTGAATTTCGAATTTTAATGTGGTTTGAACGGGTGTGGATTCAGTATCAACGGAAAAGCATTAACTTTCACCTTAATACCCAGTGTCATAAGCCATAAAAACTTTATTATTCGAAAGACCTGTGCTTGTTTGTTAGAAACAGAATATTCTTCTATTTTCTTAACCCTCATAGATATCTAATATCATAGATATCTGGGTACATTATTATATTGTTTTCTATTTTTGTATCAATCGAAATTTGGCCATTCGAGCTTTTGTCCCTCTTTGAACCATTCGACCTTTTGTCCATTCCCCTTTTTGTCCATTCGACATTTTGTGCATTCGAGTTTTGTCCATTCGACCTTTTCTCTCTCTTCTCTTCATTCAACCGGTCATTTTGTCCGACATTTTGTCCATTCGACCTTTTGTTCATTCGACCTTTTGTCCATTCGAACTTTTGTCCATTCGAACTTTTGTCCATTCGAACTTTTGTCCCTTTTTGAACCATTCAACCATTTATCCAGTCGACCTTTTGTCCTCCTTCTCATCATTCGGCCTTTTGTCTCCCTTCTCATCATTCGGCCTTTTGTCGATCCGACCTTTTGTACCGTCTACTTTTTGCCCTTTTGACGTTTTGTCTTTCGACCATTTGTCTCACAACCGTTGGGGCAACGTTTAAGTTCTCGCAATTTTGCTGACGTTCATTAGACTCTTAAGTTCTTTAAAGTTGTTTGGTCTTTGTTCTTGCACATTTGTAAAGTTCCTGCAAATATTATGGAATTAATCGAACGTACCTGAGGTTCCAAGAATTTTCCAGAAGTTTTTGGAACTTCTCTCAAGTTTTCACAATCTTTTGGATGTTCATGGAAGTGTCATGAAATTCTCAGAACCTACCCGAAGCTCTCTGAATTGTCCTAATCAACTTTCCTGCAGTAGTCTGAAGTTTGATGGCTTTCAACTTGTAAAGTTCCTGGAATTATCTTAAAGCTAATGGAACTGTCGTGAAGTTCTCTGATCTTCATATAAGTTCACGAAAATTTTATGAAGTTCTTAGAACGGATCTGAATTTCTCGGATCTTTAATTTTCCCCAAAGTATTGAAATTTTCCTGAAGATCGTTGAAGTTTCTTAAAGTTTTTGAAATTTCTCTGAACGCTTTTGATATTCACTAAAGTTCATGGAAAATCAGTGAAGTATTCTAAATTAAAACTTAAGAGCTTGGAACTTTCCTATTTTTTATATATTATTTTATTTGTCGTCAATCTGAGTAAACCGTTTTACAATTTTACTTAAACGCTAATTGTTACAATTTTACTTCAAGCTTTTCTGGAGTTCCATAAATTTATCAGAACATTTATAAATTTAATTCAATCAAAGTGTTTGGTTACTTCATAAGGTTTGGTCCACTTAGAATCCGGACACTTTATTTCATGATAGAGCTGCAATTATGGCGTAACAGCTTTTGTAAACAATGACTTCTCTTGATGATTTCTCGGAAGTTATGGCTCTCCGTGGCAAATCGACATCACCATCGTATAGAGGAAGACTTCTCCTACCCGATGGATATGTTGGTTTGTGTAGACGTGCCTTGAATTCCGAGAAATCACCAAGAGAAGTCATTGTTTACAAAGGCTGTTACGCCCTTATTCCAGCTCTATCTAGATTTATTCTTTAACAGCGCCTCTAGTGATGAGATTTGTAATATTTTGACAGTGATTTGTTTTGAAAGTACACGTGTTTCAGTGCTGAAAGATTCGTCTCGATACGTGCAGTATTAAAAAAGTTGTACTATATGGAAGACGAGAAAAGTAAATTGATCCTGCACATCCACGTCGAAAACCCATCAATTCGAAGTATCGCGAAAAAGTTGAAGATTGCCGTTTCTACCGTAGTACCGTGGGAGATGGTCTCAAGCGGCTCCGTGATCGAAGAGTGTGGCCCGGAAGGTTCAAAGCAAACGTCGTGCTGGAACATTGGATCAACAGCTTATCTGGAAGGTGTTGAGGTCGATCAAGAGAAACCTAGAACTCTCGGATCGGGATATCGCCAGAAAAATACGGTGCCAGCCGAAGGATCGGTCTGCGAGCAGATTACCGTTCATTCCGTGCCTCCAAGTAACCGAACAGGATGATGAAGCATGATCTAGTGGCCAGAACACGCGCCCGGAAGTTGTACGACGTACAGAGGATGCCTTATCTTGGAAGACGAAACCTATGATAAAGAGCAAATTAATTTTTTTTTTTCGACTATAAATTCGCCCGGATATTGATGATCAACTTGCAGCTGCGGACTCAAAACCAAGCATTTCATCGCCAACAAAACGGTGTACAGAATTAATTTTCTTTTCTCATCTTTCATCTAGTACAACTTGTTTAATACTGCACGTATCGAGACGAAGCTTTCGCCACTGAATCACGTGTACTTTCAAAACAAATCGCTGTCAAAACATTACAAATCTCACCACTAGAGGCGCTGTTATAGAATAAATAAAGTGTCCGGATTCTAAGTGGACCAGACTGTGGAGCTTACGGTTTTCAGAGTTGGGGGAAAATGCAATACTAAACAAGAAGCTATTGTGAGATAATTTATTAGCAAGGGAGGGTTCTGAAGAGAACATAGATTGATATGTCCGCCCAAGAAAATCACCATCCGATAGAATTGGTGGCTGACTTTGAATTACGAGAAATCGATGTTTAAGTTTGCGACATTGGCTCTTTATGAACGCTCAGTGTCACATTGCTCTTCTCCCATTCAACGTCGTATCAAAGTTGTCCCGATTACGCGTTGCGAAACGTTAGCAATGTAAAATTTCGCCATTCAGCATTCGCTAATGGGTCCTAGGCCGTTTCTTCTGCTTTCTGCTGTCCAATTTTTGTCGACTTGCCTTTACCTCCATCAATTATTCATACCATCCGGTTCACAAATTACTGCCATCCAAATTGAATTTAAAAATCATACCGTACAAACAATCCTTCAAGTCACCAATAAAACCCTTCAATTTCCTCCCCGATCGGCACAACAAACAACTACTACAAATCACCCAACCAGCGGCAGCGGCTCACAGCAGAAACCACAGTAGGAGGCCATAAATTTCCACCGTTCACAGAAGCCACCGCCACCACCATCAATTCAGGCGGGGAGCTTAGCAGCAGAAGTGCACTCAGCGGTAGAACCAATCCCATTTTGTCACTCCAATTTGCGCGGCAGCTTAACAAACGACTCCTCGGCGGCGGCGGCGGCGGCAACTCAGCCAACGTCCACCTCTAATGAAGACGAAAGCGTGCGGTTCATCTTTGCCAGCCCCTCCCCGATTCGGTTTGAAAATGATAGTGAACTGCGCGCGACCGACGAGACGCTCCCGCGGAGTCCATTTATTGTCAACCACCCCCACCTCCACCACCGTCTGGGTCTGTTTTGTCATTGTGCTCCAGTAGTATCCGATTTCCGACGCTGAAAACTTTCCCATCCACTTCGACACAGTTTCAGTAAATTTCGTATTTAAATTGAATTTTTATGCGAATTGTTTTGGAGAGGTTGGATGGAACAGACGGAGTACCTAACCTAGCAGTTGTCGAGTGTTGTTTGCAGTTTGGGCAAATACACAGGAGGATACATGGCTGTGTGTGACTTTCTCATACTTTTGTTTGGACATTTTTCGAGAAATAAACAAGTGTTGACTCAACCCGGTCGTGATTTGAAATGAATGAACACCGGGGAAATTTAACATTTGCTTGTTTGTGTTGGATGCTTCCAGTTGCAGGGACATTTGATTATTTGACTAGTTGGCAATAAGGTTCAAGCGTTCATATGAGCCAATCGAAATGAATGATTTTAACTTTTGGTCATTTTCAAAATGGCCATATTGATCTACTGACCTTTTGATCAGTGGCCATCTGGCTGCTTGGCATGCACAGTTGTACACACCAACTGCTCATTTGTTAATAACTTTTCACTCAGTTGTTGGAATTTGTTTTTTTTTTAAGTAATTGATAAGGATCATAGTTTACTATACATATACAAAGAGTAGGTAAACCTCAATATTTGAGCCAACACTAATGAATTATTACACTTAAAGTCCGAGAAGTGCAGCGAGCATTTCTCACTTAATTTTTAAAACTCAAAAACAAATACAGTTTGTTACTAGAATTAAAGTCTACCTTTTCTTACGTGCCTATTACAAGCTTAAACTCTATTCTATCTACTGCTTCAAAAAGAACTATGTTTCGTCAACTGTGTGCAAAGTTATTACCAAATGAGCAGTTCGTGACCAAAACTGTATATGTCAAGCATGCTCCTTAGGCACTTGAAACCTGTTTGAAGATAATCAAACCATTTGAATATTTGTCATTTGGCAGTTGGCTAGAGTACTTGTTCACTAAGTGGGCTAAGACCGCAGTCCAGTTAGCGAATTCCACTCACTATAGTTATAACACTGGGGGGAAATTCGATGAATTGTTTGATCGACGTTTAAAAAAAATGTGCAATTAATTGAAACAGTGTAAAGTTTGTTATTGTTATTTTCACAGCATCCAATTTCGCGAGTTTAGAAAGGCTTCAGGCTTTCGCTAAAAACGCATTCAAGTCCTGATTTCAGAGTGAAATTAGAATAACCTCAAGTTTATTTCTATTAACACTTTATATTCAATTCGAATGCCCCTCACCAATTTTGACAACAAAATGTCAAACTAAATCAAATGTCTTTTTTTGACGTATGGTTGCTAGACTACAGCCCAGTTAAAGAATGGCCAGTTCCCAAACAAGTACAGTACTGAGCCGCATTAGTTGATCATAAGGGCATTGCAGTGGTGTGTTCTTAAAATTTGAGCTAAGTAGTTGCACCCAATATTGACCTGCGCCCTTAAAATGTAAATCTGCCTAAAATAACGATGCGTCCACCTCTGACGTTTATGACGTTGTTTAAAACAGTGTATTATCTAGTTGATATGGTACGTTGCATAACATTTGCACTTTATCGCTGCTGCATGATGAGCAACACCGTACTCTACAGGTGGCAAAGGAGACATTTGCCACACAACAAAACCCAAGGGGCGAAAAATCGCTTTAATGTTTTTTGAACATCTGCAAAGTCCCTTTATTCTTACTCTTGAAATTATGATTAATTTCTAAAAGTTCCGTCAACATTTTCTAAGCACCAGAATTTTTGTTTTCTTTTTTATGTATCATTTTATATATCATGATTTAATCCAAATTTCAGGAAAAACCTTGATGGATTTATAGAAATTTTCCTAAACATTTGTGGGCAAAACCTCGGACAAACCAAAGTTCCCAAGACTACCTGCAAGTTACAAAATTAAAACCTTCACTGTACGAAGCCCTTACTGCGCTAGCCGAAGCTGCTTCTCTGAGGCACCCGATCGCCCTTCTTAAGTCTCTAGTACGAGTCTAAATAAGGGCCGGATTATGGATACGATGCATTTTACTCTGAATACCTCTGGCGTTTTACAAATCATTACTGTAGGGATCAAGAGGGATAGCAAGAAAAATATGATTGAATTCGAGAAGCTCGTAAAGAAAGATGAGAGGGTTACTGAGAAAAACTCGGAAAAATCATAACGGGATTGAAAAGGGTTTTGAAATAACTGAATAATAAGAGGGAGAGAAGTAGAGAGAGTGAGAAGTCGACAAAGGAGTAATAGAGGGAGAGGAAGGTGGGATGAGAACGATTGTATAACAGGAGAGAAACAGAGAAATAAAAATAAAAGACAGTCTTGTGATTGGCTTTAGTGAAGCAAGATCAATGAGTTGTTGTTTACTTCAGAGATGCGAAATATCCGAAAAGACACGACAGTGCTCAGCACGGAAAACAAGATCGACGGAAAAAACAAACCAAAGGAAAAAAAAAAATCATGATAGTTTGGCTCCACTAACTGGAATCTATGGATAGTCCTTTCCATTTTAGTCCTTTCCATTTTCATCTAAAATAAGATCGTCTACTAGAGCATGTTTTCTTGACTATATACATGGCGTGAATAATTAAATGTTATTGTTACTATTCGATACTTTCTGTTCCAGAGTACACCATCCAAACTAAACTGTAACATCTACGTTATGGCTAGTCAACGCAGCGTGTCCCAGTCAAAAAAATCACGCACGGTTCAAAACAAAAACCTTACGGTCAACGAATGGATTGAAGAGCCATCTGATACTGATGAGCAACATTTTTTCATCGGAAGAAATTCGACTATGAGGAGAATTGGAGACGACACTTCAATGTTGACGTCCATGTCATTTGCTTCACTTCAAATTCCGGAGTGTAAACCGGCCGATGGTGAGCAGGAAATAGACAGACGTTCCTTCGAGCTATGGCGTGACGTCCTCGAAGCATCTATGAATTTTTCTAATATCACGGATGAATTGACGAAAATGAGTGTTTTTCGTATGAAAGCAGGAGCGAAGCTTATTGACGTTTTGGAGAATACTGTGTCTAGTACCAAAGCCCCCGACGAGAAAATCCTACCGTACTCGAACGTTATGTTCCGTTTAAGAGAGTTTTACGGTTCTCGAGACTACATTCTTCTTCAACGCCAAAAGTTACGATCGATGACCCAGTGTACTGACGAGACTGATGTAGCGTTCGTGAAGCGTATAGCCGCCGTGGCAAAGCTGTGCGACTATGGCAGCGAACAGATGATGGAAACAGTAGCGGACGTCGTACAGTCTCATGCACTCAATATTAAGGTTAGAGAAGCTGGCAGAAAAATTTTGCGAAAAGGAGGCACCATTACAGAATTGCTCGATAAGGTTCGTTCGGCCGAAATAGAACGTCAAAGCGAAGAACTGTACACAAAGAATCACCAACAACCGAAAGTGAATGTCGCTGCAATTTCATACGCTGCCACCAACTACGGACACTCACCTAATTATCGTGGAAGAGGAAGTTTTTATCGTGCACGAAGTGGATCACGAGCACGTGGGTCCCTATCTCGTGTTGATAGAGAACATTATGGTTCACGAACCCCCTGTTGGAGATGCGGTAGCAACTTTCACTTACCGCATAACTGCCATGCAAGTGATAAGGTTTGCCGCCGTTGCCAAATTAAAGGCCACATTGAACGGGCATGTACCTTGGTACCATCAAAACGATTGGCATCTGGAAGCTCAGACTTAGTCCCGGACTCGAAAATGCGGAGGATTGCTGCAATTGACGATGAAGATATCAAGCATGACGATAACGAAGAGGTGAAGCCAGTAAGTGAACAAATTTAACAGAGCCTAGAACACATAAAGAACCTAGAGTGGCTGTAATTTTTAAACTTCATATTGAATTGAACTTTAACCTTTATTTTGACACTTTGTTGTTATACTCAGAATAAATTATACTAAACGAACTATTACTTCTCAGTTTCTTTCTAATGCCAGCCAAATCTTGTTTAACGTAACTTAAGTTCGAAATAACTTAAATAATTTAGGATCGATTCAACTAAAGAGCCAGATAATGAGCAAAGCTACATCAGAACCCAATTTACCAAAAAGATGATACATGGTTAACCTTCTCTTATCCTTTAGTCATAAGTAGCTCCTTTTAAGACAAGTTGTAAGAAATACTTCATTTTAGTTGCTCAGATTTTCACTTCCGGATTTTATACGTAACATCCTTGAAGTTGAGGTTATTTAATGTCGTGAAAACACGTTTAACAAGAGTTGACTGAGCGCTTATAAGTAAAGATCTACAATGTATGTTATTTACAGTGTGCAACCGTGTCTCATCTCGTGCATTCCGATAGAATCGACGGGCTGGTCGTCAATACCGATACTATCCTTCAACAGTGTCAGTTAACTGAAGCCGCAAATAGCTCACCTACAGAAGACCATCAGATCTGTGAAACCAACTCAGAAAGTGGGGTGTGTGACGTGCTCATGATGAATTCAATGAACTTTCATCGCAAGTTGGACAACAGTGCTGGTAACATAATTGGTCATGTTGCTGGAGTACGGGTAACGTTTATGATAGATTCTGGGGCTGATGTGAATACGGTTGGTATGGAGGTTCTTGAAGAGTTAATGAATAACGACCCACTTAAGAGCCCTATATTTAGTTTTAAGAAAGGAACGGATAGACTTTTAAAAGCATATGCATCTCCGGTTGCGATTCCGGTATCTGCTACATTTGTTGCAGAGTTATTCGTCACCCCAGACCGTCCAAGACTATTGGAAAAATTTTATGTTATCCAAGACGCTAAACCTCTTCTAGGCAGAAGTACAGCGTTAAGATACAGCCTGCTAAAGATGGGCTTAAACGTACCAATTGAGGAACCTGCTTTTGAAGGCAAATCTCTCAAGCTGCTAGGCGATATGTGCGGTATCAGCACACCGGAGCGGTTTCCCAAATTCAACGTACCTCCAGTGTTGCTGGCGTACGATAAGAGTATGCCTCCGTCAAGACACGTCTACACCAACATACCTACAGCGTTCAAGGAGGAAACCAGCCGTAGACTCAGCGAGCTGCTAACCTCCGACATAATCGAAAGAGTTTCAAGCGACATGGACAAGTCCTTCTGTTCATCCCTCTTGGTTGTACCAAAAGGAAAATGCGATATAAGATTAGTTGTCGACTTGAGAGGTCCAAATAAATGTATTATAAGATCGCCTTTCAAAATGCCTACTCTAGAGGCTATCGTATCGGTTTTACATGGAGCTACATGGTTCTCCACGATCGATTTATCAAGCGCGTTTTTTCACGTGGAATTGCACAACGATTGTACACCCAACCGGTGGATGTAAGATTCGCTTACAATTATGTGGGATTCATCATCAGAGGATGTAAGTGGAGACCGCATGAACCGAGGATGCGATATACCTAGCTGCGGTCCAATGCAAGAAAATTGGAGACCGAAAAATGTAGAGTGTATTAGTGAGGTAAATTAATTATGTCGAAAAAAAAATAGGAAAAAGGTTGCCGACTGGACTCGAACAACGTACGTTGCGATTATCAGACCTGTGCTTTCTCCACTGCTCTCTCCATGCTTCTGAATAAGCATAGCCTAAAAGCAAACAAGAAGCGCTCATTTCCTCTCACACTCGACTTCGTATGCTTTTTCTGCTGGAGAGATTCGAGGCAAGTATGTGCGTCGTTCTACCATGTTATACATAAAAATCAAGGCAAATGCTTGCTTGTGTAGGTGAAAGCACAGACAGAACACGAAATAAAAAAAGGCAAAAAACCATTACATCGCCTGCAAGGTCAACTTCTAACATTCGCTGCGATGTTCATGAACAAAGGATGATAGGAAATGGAACTAACATTCATTGTAATATATTTTTGGTTTGCGTGTAGACACCTAACTAACTTCTTTGCGGGAGATGCAACTTACCGATTTAAACGGCTTCCCTTTGGATTGTGCAATTCACCTGACATTTTCCAAGAGATTTTGCAGACTGTAGTCCTTGCAGACTGTCCAGGAGTGGTCAATTACTTGGATGATATTCTGGTATTCGGGAAAGACAAAGCGGAACACGACAAAAATCTAGAAATCGTTCTTAGTAGATTGCGCGAACATAACGTGGTGCTAAATACAGCGAAATGCGTGTTCGGGAAGCAGTGCGTGAAGTTTATTGGATTTCGATTATCCAATAATGGGTGGAGCATAGACGATGAAAAACGGAAGGCCATTGAAAGTTTCCGTAGACCGGAATCTATACCGGAAGTAAAAAGCTTCCTAGGCCTGATCAACTTCACGGAGCGATTCATTGTGAACAGAGCAGAGAAGACCGAAAAACTAAGATCACTTACAAAATCTGAGGTGTTCTATTGGACGCAAGAGGAAGAAGAAGAGTTTACGTATCTAAAGAAAGAAGCGTTGGCATCAGTCGTTAAGCTGGGATATTTCGACCATCGAGAAGAAACAGAGCTTTATGTAGATGCATCATCGGTTAGTATAGGTGCGGTTCTCGTCCAATTCAGTCGCTCAGGAGATCCGCGTATAATAGCGTGCGCATCCAAAGCCCTTACTGTAGCCGAGCAAAGGTATCCACAGACCCAGAGGGAAGCTCTAGCAATCGTATGGGGAGTGGAACGCTTTATGTACTACCTCACCAGCAAACAGTTCACAATAAGAACTGATTCGGAGGCTAACGAGTTTATCTTTGGTGGACAGCACAGAATGAGTAGGAGAGCAATTACCCGTGCCGAGGCTTGGGCACTACGGCTCCTGCCCTACCAGTTGCGAATAGGAAGGATTCCAGGACATCTCAACGTAGCCGACGCTTTGTCTCGTCTTATCAACAAATCGCAGGTGGACGATCCCTTCGACGAAGACAATGATAAGCACTTGTTGTATGCTTTGGATGCAGGGAACATGAGCATTTCATGGTCAGAGATACAGAAAGCATCAGAGACCGACGACGATCTTTGCGATGTGAGAATGGGAATCGAGTCGGGAAGTTGGCCCCGAAGACTCCGGCGTTACGAATCTCAATCTAAAGGGTGATACGGTCAAAATTTGGTCAAGGGAAAACGCGTGTAAATCGGTGAAATCGTTTATTTAAAAAATCAAATTAAATTTCTTTTTCAAGTTCAATTAGTATAAAATTCAGGAAAAATATTCAGTTAGGCTTCCGCTTTTCCAAATCCGAATTGCCGGGCCTTACGCTTGACCCCTGCCATCAGATTTTGTACAGCCACCTTGTCCACCTTCTTCGCCGCAGAAAGCCAGTTTGCCTTGAACTGCTGCTCGCCCTTAGCAGTTTTTTTGGTCTTCTTTAGGTTCCGCTTGACAATAGCCCAGTATTTCTCAATTGGGCGGAGCTCTGGCGTGTTGGGAGGGTTCTTGTCCTTGGGAACCACCTGCACGTTGTTGGCGGCGTACCACTCCATGGCCTTTTTACCGTAATGGCAAGATGCCAAATCCGGCCAAAACAGTACGGAACAACCGTGTTTCTTCAGGAAAGGCAGCATACGTTTATTCAAACACTCTTTCACGTAAATTTCTTGGTTGACAGTCCCGGAAGCTATGAAAATGCTGCTTTTCAAGCCACAGGTACAGATGGCTTGCCAAACCAGATATTTCTTTGCGAACTTTGACAGTTTCATGTGCTTGAAAACATCTGCTACCTTTCCCCTTCCTTTTGCCGTATAAAACTCCTGTCCCGGAAGCTGCTTGTAGTCGGCTTTGACGTAGGTTTCGTCGTCCATTACCACGCAGTTAAACTTCGTCAGCATCGTCGTGTACAGCCTCCGGGATCGCGCTTTGGCCGTCGTATTTTGTTTATCATCGCGATTTGGAGTCGATGCACGGTTGTAGACGATACACCCAGCTTATTTGCGGCATCTCGGAGAGAGAGGTTAGGGTTTCGCTTGAAACTACCGGCAACTCTCTTTGTCGTCTCAGCGGCTTCCGGTTTTCGATTTCCCCCCGATCCAGACTTCCTGGCTGTCGACAAACGTTCCCCAAACACTTTAATTACATTTGTAACGGTTGATTTGGCAACTTTTAGCGATTTTGCCAACTTTGCGTGCGAGTAGCTCGGATTTTCGCGATGCGCGAACAAAATTTTGATACGCTGCTCTTCTTGCTTGGACGGCATTTTGACAACTGAAGAGTGAATTCCAAAATCAAAATAGGAGCAACATTCTACACACACACACCTTCAAAATGAGGGGTGTTCAGGTTTTTTAAATGCAAAATTGAAAGAAATACGTCAAGTTGATATTGACCAAATTTTGACCGTATCACCCTTTAAGTATCTGAGAAGAATGGATCCTCTGGTTTTCAAAGATCATCTTATTGTTTTACCAACGAGTCTAAGAGGACGGGCTTTGGAAGCAGCTCACCAGGGACACCTAGGGTGTGGAGCGACTAAACGAATCCTTCGCGAGTTCTTCTGGTGGCCCAACATGGCGAAGGAGGCTGAGAATTACGTGATGAGATGTGAAACATGTCTATCGATTTCGAGAAAAAACCCGCCGGTGCCACTGAGTAACCGCCTACTTCCAGACGGGCCTTGGGAAATCCTCCAAATCGATTTCTTATTCATCCAAGGTTGCGGCTCAGGCCATCTGCTGATGTGCGTTGATACATATTCGCGATACCTACACGTTGTAGAGATGAAACACACGGATGCCAGGAACACAAATGTGGTTCTGTGTAAGATTTTTGCAGTTTGGGGACTTCCCTTAGTACTCCAAAGTGACAACGGCCCGCCGTTTCAGAGTACGGAATTCATAGATTATTGGGAGGCAAAAGGAGTGCGAGTACATAAGGCAATTCCACTCAGTGCTCAATCGAACGGTGCAGTTGAACGGCAGAACCAGGGCGTGATCAAGGCTCTGGCTGCAGCGAAGGCAGAAAAGACAAGCTGGAAAGCAGCGTTAGAGAATTACATACACGTACACAACACACGAAAACAACATTCGCGACTGGGAGTCACGCCATTTGAGCTGCTGGTGGGTTGGCGATACCGTGGCACGTTTCCCAGTCTGTGGGACTCCGAAACTGTAATAGATAGGAACGACCTACAGGAGAACGACACCTACTCTAAGCTGGTGAGCAAGCAGTACGCTGATAAACATAGAGGGGCCAAGGAAAGTGACATTGCCGTGGGTGACAAAGTCGTTGTTGCCATCGCTCAACGTACAAAAACAGATCCATCATTTTCCAGTGAGAAATACACGGTGCTGACAAGGCAAGGAGCAAAGGTGGTTGTTCGAGGTAATGATGGAGTACAACTTTCTCGCAACGTACAAGACGTTAAAAGGATCCCACTTGAATTGGAAGTAGAGTGCAGTGAGGAAATAAATGCAGGAAACGACAACGCACAGGACGACGGAGGTCTATTGCTTGCAAAGACAAAAGCCAAGAATGAAGGTGCTTCGCGATCACAATCGGGCGACTCGGCTTCGTTAACCATATCCCCATCGTTAGTTACAATATCCCTTCCGTGGAAGCTGAAACATTATGTTAATTTATGTCCTTTTATTTCACAGGGTGACGGATGCTACGACGAATGCCAGGAGTGAAGGTACTTCGGGAATACAATCGAGCGACTCGATTTCAGCGGCAGGGAGTGATATCGTACGACCAAAAAGAAAGGTAAAAAACCAGCAAAACTAACTGACATGTATTTGTACAATATTTTTGAATGAAGAGTAGAGGCAGGGGAAGATGTAGGGATCAAGAGGGATAGCAAGAAAAATATGATTGAATTCGAGAAGCTCGTAAAGAAAGATGAGAGGGTTACTGAGAAAAACTCGGAAAAATCATAACGGGATTGAAAAGGGTTTTGAAATAACTGAATAATAAGAGGGAGAGAAGTAGAGAGAGTGAGAAGTCGACAAAGGAGTAATAGAGGGAGAGGAAGGTGGGATGAGAACGATTGTATTACAGGAGAGAAACAGAAAAATAAAAATAAAAGACAGTCTTGTGATTGGCTTTAGTGAAGCAAGATCAATGAGTTGTTGTTTACTTCAGAGATGCGAAATATCCGAAAAGACACGACAATTACCAATTTTGTTTCTACGTTTCTGTTTAATTTATGCTGGAGTTGATAGATTTGTGATATTTTGAGTAGTTATGAGTTATGACTACTTATCTTAACATAAATAAATTTCCAGCATAAAAGAACAGCTGCGATATATCTATGTATATTAATGCAAAATGGCACATCCCATGTGGCTCTGGTACAAGAACCTTATTTTCGTAAAGGAAACTTTTATCTAGGAAACCTCGTGAACCCACCTTTTGCTACTTTTAGCAAAAGTGGAATGCCAAACTCCTCAAGCATGTGTGCCTGTCAATAACGCAATTGTCGCTAGCCAAATCTTTGAAATAACAACCAGTTGGAAACCTTAATAAGCAATACGTTTACTGTTTCAGTGCCAGGTTTTAACGTTCATATCAGGTTCTCGTTTCAGACGTTCCCAAGAGCTCGTGTGAGTAAGCACGGTTTTGGCATTACTGCTGAAAGTGTTACATCAGTCAACATAATTTAACACATTCAGGAGTGAGTCTATCCTTGAGTGAATCAACATGAACTTTTGTAAAGTTCAGTACTGTTCGAAGTGATTCTGTCCGTGCTAAGCTTTTCTGAAATAGTTCATTACTTTCCAAAGTGATCCGAAGCTTTTCTCAAGTTATTCAGTACTTTATGAAGTGATTCTGAACTTTTCCAACGTGATTCAAAACTTTCCAAGTGTAATGTAATGTCAGTACAGATAGATCTCATTTTTGGAAACATAACTACAGTGCACTCTCTACAACTCGATATTAAAGGGACCATCGAGTTATAGAATAACAATTCCATGCAAATTCGCTATCGCATTAGCCATGACATTTATTTTTACTATGGAGTTAGCGGACATCTAGTTGTGGAGAGTTGACTCCACTTAATATATTTTGCCAAAATCGAGACCTTTTTCGATGTGTCACAATTGAGTGCTAATATGGCTTAGCGATAAGAACCAAAGCTCTCTTAAGTGAATCCGATTAAAAAAAAATATTTAAAAATTCATGGAAGTGAGGAGGATCTCTCAGTTTCCAACAAAACGAGAATTAGGTCAACACATTCCTATCCATTCCCTAATTGACCTACATTTGGACGATCACCAGTTTTTACACATTGTAGATGCATGCTAGTCACATGCATCGTTTGTTGCTTCTCTGTGCAATACAGGTGATCCGGTAGTAACCGAGTAGCAACCGCGAGCGGTTCATCATTCTCATGCTCAATTAAAGGGTGATACGGTCAAAATTTGGTCAAGGGAAAACGCGTGTAAATCGGTGAAATCGTTTATTTAAAAAATCAAATTAAATTTCTTTTTCAAGTTCAATTAGTATAAAATTCAGGAAAAATATTCAGTTAGGCTTCCGCTTTTCCAAATCCGAATTACCGGGCCTTACGCTTGACCCCTGCCATCAGATTTTGTACAGCCACCTTGTCCACCTTCTTCGCCGCAGAAAGCCAGTTTACCTTGAACTGCTGCTCGCCCTTAGCAGTTTTTTTGGTATTCTTTAGGTTCCGCTTGACAATAGCCCAGTATTTCTCAATTGGGCGGAGCTCTGGCGTGTTGGGAGGGTTCTTGTCCTTGGGAACCACCTGCACGTTGTTGGCGGCGTACCACTCCATGGCCTTTTTACCGTAATGGCAAGATGCCAAATCCGGCCAAAACAGTACGGAACAACCGTGTTTCCTCAGGAAAGGCAGCAGACGTTTATTCAAACACTCTTTCGCGTAAATTTCTTGGTTGACAGTCCCGGAAGCTATGAAAATGCTGCTTTTCAAGCCACAGGTACAGATGGCTTGCCAAACCAGATATTTCTTTGCGAACTTTGACAGTTTCATGTGCTTGAAAACATCTGCTACCTTTCCCCTTCCTTTTGCCGTATAAAACTCCTGTCCCGGAAGCTGCTTGTAGTCGGCTTTGACGTAGGTTTCGTCGTCCATTACCACGCAGTCAAACTTCGTCAGCATCGTCGTGTACAGCCTCCGGGATCGCGCTTTGGCCGTCGTATTTTGTTTATCATCGCGATTTGGAGTCACTACCTTCTTGTAAGTCGATAGTCCGGCTCGTTTTTTGGCTCGATGCACGGTTGTAGACGATACACCCAGCTTATTTGCGGCATCTCGGAGAGAGAGGTTAGGGTTTCGCTTGAAACTACCGGCAACTCTCTTTGTCGTCTCAGCGGCTTCCGGTTTTCGATTTCCCCCCGATCCAGACTTCCTGGCTGTCGACAAACGTTCCCCAAACACTTTAATTACATTTGTAACGGTTGATTTGGCAACTTTTAGCGATTTTGCCAACTTTGCGTGCGAGTAGCTCGGATTTTCGCGATGCGCGAGCAAAATTTTGATACGCTGCTCTTCTTGCTTGGACGGCATTTTGACAACTGAAGAGTGAATTCCAAAATCAAAATAGGAGCAACATTCTACACACACACACCTTCAAAATGAGGGGTGTTCAGGTTTTTTAAATGCAAAATTGAAAGAAATACGTCAAGTTGATATTGACCAAATTTTGACCGTATCACCCTTTATAGTATGTCTGTACTCAGTACCTTCGGAAGTGAGCTTAAGCTTTCTGCATTATCCGACATTATTCAGTTCTTACGGAAGCGATTACAAACTTTCTGGAAAGATGAAGTATTTTCCAAAGAGATTCAGAAATTTTCTAAAGGCATTCAATACTATCTGAAAAATTTCCGAGCTTTTTCTTGAGTGATTCAGTTCATTCAGAAGCGATTTCAAACTTTCAGGGATTCAGTTCTTTCCGAAATGATTCGGCAATTTCTGGAGTGTCAAATTTTTCTGAAGTGATTCGGAACTTTCTGAAACGATTAGTACTTCCGAAGTGATTCAGCGCATTCCTACGTGATTCAATTATTGCCGAAGTTTATTTTTTATTTTTTAAGGCTTCATTAGCAAGATTTCTAGCTCTTTACCCGAAGTGGACTTTCCGCAAAGATTATATACTTCCCAAAGCGATTTCTAATGTTTTTGAAGAGTTACCGATTTTTTCTGAAGTTATTCAGTACTTTGTGCAATGACTCTAAAGTGATTCTGTATTTTCCGAAGTGATTGAAAACATTTCTGAAGTGACTCAGCACTTTCCGTAGTGAGTCCAAACTTTTCCGAAGTGATTCAGTACTTTCTGAAGTGATTTCGAACTTTTATAAGTTGTCCAGTGCTCTCTGAAATGATTCAGTACTTTCCGAAGTGATTCCGAGCTGTAATGAAGCGATTAAGTACTTTTCGAAGTGGTTCTGAACTATTCTCAAATAATACAGTACTTTCCGAACCGAAATCAGCTTGTTTAGTATGATTCCAAACTTCTCTCCCATAGCTGAAAGAATTTTGAAAGCGTCGCATGTCGAAATTTAGTGGTTAACTTCAATCGGATAAACTTTTGAACAGTTTAGTGGTACTATTTAACATTTTTTGACTTAAGATTACGTCTTTCAGCAACATATTGGGGGTGCAATTTCAAAAAACCAAAATCAACCGCATTACGAAAAGAGGTAAGGTTTTGACCACATATAACTCTGTCAATAGCAGATGGATTTTTATTCCAAACAAGCCAATCGATTGGAAATTTATCTACCAATCTGCTAAAATGAACATTTTATTGATTTTCAATAGGTCAATATTGAAAAATACACAAATGTCCGACTGTTGCAATGGTGACCAAAATTATCACCGATTGCCTGCAAACAGCGCATTCCCTAACACAGATTTTAAAAATCGAATTTGATCCAGTCCAGAGTTGCAACCTATCACAATCACAATCGTCAAACAGCTGATGGTAGTAACGCTTTGTACATTCCTATCAATGTGCTCGTCGAAGCTCTCTCCATGACCATCCATCAAGTTGACAAAAGAAGTAAAACGCAACTGGCGAATGTCGTCTTCGGTGGTGATCCATCACCGATCTGGTCATTACCGACAATCACGACACTCAGCTGTGCTCGTTTTGAAGCAGTTGCTGCTTTGCTTGCATATGTGAGTGTGTTGGTGAGTGAGCCCAACAGCTTCCGTTTAATGTTGCCTGCTTTGTTTGTAACTCACATCGTCGCGCCTGCCAAAACGAACTTGGAATGCATAGGCATTGTTTTCATTTTCTTCTGTCGTTTCGTATTTTTTCATGATCGTACAGCAGAAGCCTTCACTGTTTTCGTTGTGCTTTTCATCATCAGCAGCGAGTGTAACGTTTTGCTTGTGAGAAGCGTCCATTACTGGTGATTGTTGTTTGCCATGGCTCTACCTCTCACTGCGTGACAAAACGTTCTGTCAGCGATAGTCGGTTGATGCGTAGACGAGTGTCACGTGAGTGTCATGACATTTTACATCACTGATCCTGTCTCACTGAATGGTGCTCATTCAATTACCGTGTAATGTGGTGTCCGGTAGTCGGTGTCAGCAGCAGCAGCATCAGCAGCAGCAGTGCTTTCAGCGTGTGACGTTGAACATTGTTCTCCAGTACACAACGAAAGGCAGCCTGCCAACGAAAGGCAAGCAGCGAGCTGCAGAGCTCACATTAGCATCCATAGAAGGAGGAAGATGCCGCACCGCTATGGATTGGAATCAGTTTCTTCGTGAGTCGCTGCGGGTTATCTATGCCAAGCGCGTGACCCTTGCTCGAAACAACATACAGCTCGCCCGCCTCATCCGCGTTGAACACCCTAATAGTTCAGCATTACTAAACCATCACGACAACACGGTCCTGTTCAGGACCACCATAAATTTGTTAAAGAGTATGTTTTGGACATTTGTCAAGGTCATCAATCGGATGTCAGTTCCCACAAGCAGCTAGCTATCAAGGCTCAACCTGGTCTATAGAAGGTGTGGAATTGTAGGTCTAAATGTATTGGTGCAATTGGTGGATCATACAGCTCGCCAGCCTCATCCGTGTTAAACACCCTAATAGCATGACTCAATCATTACAACAAAACGTTCCTTTTTAGGATCACCATAAATAATTGTTGTTTTAGAGTTCATTTTCATTGAACGTTCGCTCGCCTTTCTGCCAGCCAACAGTATTGAAGTGGTACATACAAATTCTCGCAATGACTGAATACCACATGACCTTGACCAGAAACACTACGTAAAGTTTTTAAAGACGCTAGAAAAAGTAAAAAAATCTCGAATTTTTATGATTGATCGCGATTGGAAAAATTTGAGCAAGAAATTCCTCCAATCAATATTCGCTTTTTTCATTATCTACTGAATAAAACAAAAATTCCATGCGTTTTGTGCACGTAAATGCGTAAGTTTGTCATGAGAAAACGAGGCGTTTCCGTGATAGGAAAGTGGTTTCCCTAACACAGTCGCCGAATATTGATACTAAGCACTGAGCATGCCAGACGGTACCGATCTTTATGCCTTTTGGTGCAAATTTTTAGCCCCTCCTATTAAGAGCATTGTGCCAAAAAAAAAAACCTTGACCCACCTACACAGTATCGATCATAAAAAAGTTTCCTTATTCTCGATTTGATTCAAATGTTTAAAACTAGTAGTTCAACTAATGAGTAACAACTTTGTTGAAGATTGCATCATTAATCCAGTTAGTTTTATTGAGATATTTGCTTTTGAATGTATATGAGCATTTTGGAAATGAAAATTTCAAAGAAATCTGCTGTATGAACATTAAACATAAAGCGACAGCCCGGCTAGCGTCAAAATGAGCTGAACGAGCCTGGATGTTGGCCTGTGGAAAATATGGACTTTTATTTTCAGTGGTAATCTTGTTGATACGTTGCATAAGCTGCCTGTATTTATTGCTATATACGAGCAGAATGCACATAATTAATTAATATCTCCATAATACTAACATGAATCGTGATGCTGTCTTGAGCAAAGTTGTTCCTTATATTTTAAACTACGCGTGCTGAAATTCTGAGCTTAATCAAGTTTGCTGAACAAGTTCTATGCACGAAAGAGTGAAGGAATGTTATTTCTCCATACATTTCAACCTATATCCCCATATAAATTTTAAATCAAAAGTGCCAGCTCGTGTTACATCCGAATGAGCTGAAATTTTCAGAGAGTGGTTTTCTCACCTAATGACACAAATCTAGTGGATGACCCGTTGAAAAAAAATGATAAAAAATTTCCCCTATATAAATGTGGGCCAGTCTAATGGTTATCAAGCGCAAGCCATTTTAAACTTAACGATTTTATATTCCTTGATATATATTTTACCTCTACATGTTCATTTCTAAATTTAGATTCAATTTTTACCTCAACTTGTCTACCAGGGGCGCGTGCTATTTCAAATTTACCGATTTTTTTCAGAGACGCTAGTTATTTCAAATTTAACATTTTAAAAATTATTTCTCGATCTTGCTAATGGGAGGCGCAAGTGTTTGAAGATCGACTTAAGTGCTTTCATTTAAACGTGTATAATTTTTTTTATAGATTAGATTGCTGTATTTTACCTATTTTCTAAACTTTTTTCCGGTTTGGAGCTTAGTAGTCGTTGACTACCCGCAACTACCCACAACCACAGCTAGTTCATTCGGTGGCTTGTTATTTTGCTATTTTGTTTCAACGCTAGTGTACATTTTCGGATTCTCTGATTTTAGATTCATAATTCTTATCTATCAGGATTCAAGAATGAATCCACTTTCCATCCGGGCGTTTTCAATTCACGCATTTACACTTTACGACCCCCTTTCTAACCACAATTTTCCACACCATGTTGCACAATCCACGCCATAAATGATAACAACGCAATTGCGGCCCATTTGTTTCAGCTTCAACACCCTCGACGGAATTAACTTTCGAAAACCGAAAAAAAAAAGTATCCGCGGCAATAAACTGTTCGCAGCTCTCTCATCTTTTTTACGCCTCGCCTCAAACTAACAACTCAAAAGAAAAAAAAAACTGCAAAATGCAAACGACCACTCACCATTCAACAACACGAACCCAGGGTGGCTCGGTTGAAAACGTTTTCCATATCCTGCCAAACCCATATGCCAAGCCCCCTCGACTCGCCCTCCGAATGAATGAGCCAAAAGGGACCGATATGTATTTCGCATACCATAATGAAAAAAATAAAACTCACCACCCTGCCAGAGAGGACGACAACCTAGTGCACACTTTTGTCATTTAATTTGCATGATAACACACGCACTTTTCTAATAAACACCGAGCAGCACCGCGGCGTCGTGGAACGCACCAGTAGCGGCCAACACCGACACGCCGTGACAGTTTGAAACCTCAAGTCTCAACCGAATGCTTTTTTTTCACCGCGAAATTGGCGCGCAAACATACAATTTTATTGGCAACCACGAGCGAGTCGTGTCAAAAAATAAATATGCTGGAAAACATGGTCTCCGGCTTTCAAGGCTCCAGGAAAGGGCGTTATCGTCGGGGTCTGGCTGTTACGCATCTTCCGAATGAATGAAGGGCTATCAAGAGACACAGACGGTTTTGGCAGAGATTTTGATGCCTAATGGTTTTGGCAATTGTGAATTCGGGACTTTTCAAGATCAGCGAATTTCAACCTCTCGTTGATTGTGACCCAATTTGAAAAATTTCCTCTCTCTCTTTCTCTGCTCCTGGTATTTGACACTTCTTGCGCGAGAATTTTTGTCTCTTCTCAACTTTGAGTTATTTGAAGCGCTTCCACAGTTAAGCCTAGTATACAGATCGAAGCGAAACGAAATTTGAAGCACGCGAAAAATCATGAAATTTTGCTAACGAAAAAGGTTGTGGAAAAATGTGTGTGGAACATTTTCCAGTTTCCTTTTTTCGCAGTTTACAGTTCATGTGAAACGAAATCGATCAGTTTACACCTCCGGTGAAGTGAAAATCTGACAGATACTCTCTCCCGAAACGTCAACTTTTCGCTTAGCTACTGCTCTTTTCGCGAGCGCCGCATGCGCGAAAAAAAAAATAAACGTAAGCGAAAAAGATGCAATCCACAACATTAGATGTCGCTGGATTGTATCTGTTTACAGTTCAAAGCGAAGTGAAAAATTGTGTTTTTCACGCTGGTGAAAAATTTAGTATTTTGTATGAGATTTTCGCTTCGCTTCGATCTCTATACAGGCCTTTATTAATTCCGTGATGAACTAGCCAACGGCTTAAGGCCTGTAAAGAGATCGAAGCGAAGCGAAAATCTAATTAAAAATACTAAATTTTTCACCAGCGTGAAAAACACAATTTTTCACTTCGCTTTGAACTGTAAACAGATACAATCCAGCGACATCTAATGTTGTGGATTGCATCTTTTTCGCTTACGTTAACTTTTTTCACGCATGCAGCGCTCGCTAAGCGAAAAGTTGACGTTTCGAGAAAGAGCGTATCTGTCAGATTTTCACTTCATCGGAGGTGTAAACTGAACGATTTCTTTTGACATGAACTGTAAACTGCGTAAAAATAGAACATGTAACAAAATTATGAAAGATTTTGAACGTTAATAACTCAGCTGACCCTGGACCAATTTCAAAAATTTTATCACCAATTGATCAGAAATATTCCTACGCATCTGTGACTTCCTGTCTTCCTACGCAAGACATTATCATTTTAAAAAATGTCACTATTGAAAAATGCACGAATGCTATGATAATTAAAATTATCACCGATTGCCTGCGAAAAGCGATTTCCCTAACACAGATGTCAAAGTTGAATTCCATCCGGTCTCACCAAACGGTGTTTATTCAATCATCGCGTGGTGAGTGGTGGTGTTCTCCAGTACACAACTAAAGTCTCCCCAGAAGCAGCTAGCCATCAAAGCTGCCCTCAACCGCTGATCGGATTCAGTCCAATCACCGTGTGTGGTAATGTCCAGTCGTCGGCATCAGTAGCAGCAGTGCTATCAGCGTGTGGCGTTGAACATTGTTCTCCAGGACACAACGAAAGGCTGCAGTCAAGATTTATTATATAAGACCACATATTACTACGTCGCCATTGCGTACACCCAACCGAGGGATGTAAGATTCGCTTACAATTATGTGGGATTCATCATCAAAGGATGTTAGTGGAGACCGCATGAACCGAGGATGCGATAAACCTAGCTGCGGTCCAATGCAAGAAAATTGGAGATCGAAAAATGTAGAGTGTATTTGCATAGAGGTAACTCTAAGACTAGAAGGTCCCGAAATAACGTGCTCAACTTTTTGGCTCAGCTCTGGTACTCTTTTCGGTCCCAAGTTAATCGATTCACCACTCGGAACATAGGAAAAACCAATAACCCCTCATTTTATTTGTCAAACTTTCATAGCGAATCAAAACAAACTTTGCGTAGTACTAGAATTTCGACTAGAATAGGGTACGGTAATCGTTTGCTTGGGACCAATAGGCTACTAAAGTGGTGAGCCAATTTAAAATCGTTAGTTTCGTATTGATTGTTGGTATTAGTGAGGTAAATTAGTTAGGTCGAAAAAAATAGGAATCCGATTGCCGACTGGACTCGAACCAAGAACGCTTCGATTATCAGACCTGTGCTTTCTCCACTGCTCTCTCCATGCTCCTGAATATGGATAGCCTAAAGGCAAACATGAAGCGCTCATTTTCTCGCATACTCTACTTCGTATGCTTTTTCTGCTGGAGAGATTCGAGGCAAGTGTGTGCGTCGTACTACAATGTTCTACAGTGTGCGTCGTTCTACAAGCTTACTGGTATAGTCGAAAACGTAGATAGAACACGAAATGAAAAAAACAAAAACCATTTGGCGATTTTTTTTTAACTTTTGGTTAAAATTTGACCGATGGAAAGTTATCGATTAACTCAGGGGAAACATGTCAGAAGGGTATAACTCGAAACGTAAACAATGACTTTGAACGTCGATTTCTCTTGAATGACCACACGCCCACGGAATCTGATGACACTAGCTCTGTCAGATGATTTAGTTAGTTTGAGTGGGTATGTAGTCATTCGTAAGAAACCGACAATCCAAGTCATTGTTTACGTTTCGAGTTAGACCCTTCTGACATGTTTCCCCTGAACTCTGCTATCCGAGCATGGATTTTTCAGACAGACAAAAAGTTAAATTTTGACGACCTTGGCTCGAAAACCGGTCGATCGACAGCACGGGGATTTTCGAACATAAGAAATAACTTTCGAAATGTCACTTTTAACCACGAGTTAAATTTAACTCGGCAAATGGTTCACAGCCTGAGTCACAGTCTTATGGCTGTGTTCCAGTAAGTGAATTTTCACTTAAATTTGACCTATGGAAACCTGCTATTGATTTCTTGACGCAAGATCTCACTAATACAACCTAGCGAGCGTAGCCGTGTAAAATCGATTTGTTTATCATTTTCAACCACGAAATCAGCTGTCAAAGTGTTCGACTTGACAGTGGTTTCTTTTTGACGTAAAACTACGTCTTTGTCGACTATACTGGGGTACAAATCAAAAAATATGTGTGGTGAAATAGTGTTGGGTTTTGAACGATTGTAACTTTGTCATTTATAGATGAAATTAAAATCCAAATACACCAATCGATAGGATATTACTTAACGAATCTGCTGAAATAAATACTTTTCCAATTTTAAATCAAACAACTTTTGAAAAATGCGCAAATGATAATTTTATCACTGTGTTTATGAACTAAACGTTTTCCCCAAACCCAGTCATCATAAACGAATACCACTTGGTTGCACATCATTCTGCTTGAAGCTGAAAAGATATAAAACAGCGCTGCTTTCCTGCCTCTGCTCATTACCGCTTCGGACGGCGTGGAACTAGGTCCTGCAGAAAGCACGACCAAGACAGCGGCTAAAGGTGGATCACGGCGTGACCATGGCTACCACAATGAGGATTGAGACTTAGAAAATTATGTATGTAAAACCCCCTCCCCGCTTAACAACAACCTCTCCACCCCCCTTAACAACAACCCGAAAAAGACATGGACTTTGACGATCACTTTTTTCCGGGAAATAAATTTTAAGCAAACCACAATTAGTGGCTGTTCATTAACTACGTAGACAGTTTTTTTTGGACTCTTGTCCCCCCCCTGCGTAGACAATTGCCTGTACATTTTTTTAAATTTGTATGGGCTGTGGATAATATCCAACCCTTCCCCCCTTAAACTCTATCTACATAGTTTATGAACAGCTCTTTATAGTAAAATCATTTTTTTGCACGCGGAGCCAAAATTTTCAAAACAAAATGCTTAAGAGGAGACATACATACATTCGATGAATTACCAACAACTGACTGTGAAAACAGCGGACTTCGAGCGGACTTTGGATATTCGAGCCAAGCAAATGCGATGAAGCGACATGCTCGCCGATCGCATTTGCTTTCTCCTGTGGGGTGATTAAAAGCCGATCGTCATCATTTTCGACTCTGAGAGGTGGAATGGGTTTGGGATGAGTTTTCAGGACCTTGGCTACCTTCCAGAATGGTCTGGATCGGTCGTCCAGATTCTGGACAACACGCTCGAAACTTTCATTTCGGAGTGAGTCCATTCTGGAAGCAATCTGTCTGCTCAGATCAGCCATTTCACGTTTTTTGCCCAGATCTCCAGTCCTCTGAAACTGGCGTCTACGAACATTTCTCAGGCGAATCAAAAGTTGGGTGTGGGAATCAATGGCAATAAACTTACCCCTCACAGGAACTCGTCGGACGCACGCCTCGTCAGCCACGGTTATGGCTTGGTGGAGTCCCTCCAACGCTCGGTCGATGTCCTCAACGGTGTCAAGCGACGGGTTGTCGATGATGTGCCTGTCTACCACGCGTCCAAACTGGGCCCAGTTTACGCGATGGTAGTCCTTGCGCAGGCTTGAAGCAGGAGCCACGTTGCAGCCCAGTTCAGCCACCACCGGTTGGTGGTCGGAGCTGAGTTCGTTCAAGGCTACCGGCTTGGACAAGCCGATATTTGTCAGGAACAGGTCTAGCGTCGATGGGTTGCCCGCTGGTGAGATGAATGTTGGTTCATCCGAAAACCAAACGGAGTACAGCCCATGCTGTGAGTGGTCGAACAGGAGACGACCGTTCTGGTTCTGCTGGTAGTTCCGCCAGGCCTCATGGCGAGCATTCAGATCTCCTCCAACTACGAAGCGGGAACCGGTACGGGTGATGGTGGACAGGTCCTTCTTGAATTTAGCCGCTAGTCCACTGCTGGCGGCACACTGTCGAGGGCAGTAGACGGCAATGAACTGGACGTATCCAGTCGACGACTCTACCTCCACACCAAGGGCCTCAATGATAGAGGTGCGGATATGGGACAGAGTGTGGTATTTTATTCCTTTCTTGACGACGACCGCAACACCACCCCCCCTGGAGCTGGTGCGATCAAGCCGGATAATGTTGTGGTCAGGCAACCAGAAGCTGTCGCCGGACTTTAGATGGGTCTCGGTTAGAAGGCCCACGTCGATGCTGTGCTTGCGGAGGAAGTCGGCAAGCTCAATCTTTTTTGCTCTTACAGAGCAAGCATTCCAGGTGACGATAGTTAGCGGTTTAGACGCCATACTGGATGATGAACTTACCGAGCACTTGGATCTGTTCGGGCTTATTGCGGCACTTACGAAGAGCACCGGACATGTTGACGAAGATTTCCATCAGTTCATCCGCTGAGAACAGATCGGGGTTGTTGTTTTGCGCTGTTGGTTGTCTCCAGAATCCAGGGGGGGATGGAGATCTTTGGCCAGCAGAATCACCGGAAGCTTCTTGAGGGGGGGCGGGTTGCACCCGCGAATTCGCTTGCCTTTGCTGGGGAGCACGAAGAGGCGGAAAATCCTCCGTCCTGAATGCTGGGGTTTTGTCCTTCTTGCGTCCTGGTTGATTGTTGCTTGACGCCTGCTTTCGGATGCGTTTGAAGTCCTCGCGTTTGGAGCACTGTCTGTCAGAACCTTGATGTGCACCACCACAGTTAGCGCATTTTATCGCCACGGCTCCATCCGCAGGGCAGTTGGAAGTGGCGTGTTCTTGAGCGCAGTTGCTGCAGCGTGGCTTGATGTTGCAGTTGCGGGTACCGTGTCCAAAATTGAGGCACCGCTGGCACTGCGTTACGTCACGATGACCGCCACGGTATGGCTCCCACCGTACGATGATGGAGTAGATCGATCGGATGGCTTGTAGCGCATTGAGCGTCACCGTCCCTTTCTGGAAGTGCACCAGGAAAAGACAATCCGGGTACGTCTTCACGTTTTCGTCTCTCCTTGTCATTCGGAAGACAGCGATTGGGGCAAGCTTGTACCGGTTGATTTCAGCTTCGACCATCTTGGGGTCGAAGTTTGGTAGACCCCTGATGACTACCTTGAATGGCTTCTCACCGGGGATGTCGTGCGTGAAGAATTCCGCCTTGGTATCCTTCAGATGTTTCACGGCCACTTCGTACTCCGCTTTTGTTCGGAGCATCACCTTGGTGCCGATCCTGCCGAGCTTAAACTCAGCTGCAACGCCCAGCGATGAAAGATCGCCAATCAGCGTGTTGAGTGGGACTTGCTTCACCACCAGTGGAGGAAGCTTCATTTTTGCTGCACTCGGGCTGGCAGCAGTTTCGTTGTCGACGGCGTCGCCGAAATCACCAATGACGCTGACGTTCGTCGCGGTGGCATCGTCCCGTCCACTCGCACCATCGGACTGGCCTTGATTTTTCTTCCTCTTCTTAGACCGCTTCACCGTGGCTGAGGTGGGATTCCCTACATCGGTGGGAAGAGTAGCGTACCTATTCGAAATAGGTACACTCAAGCTACCCTCACCGCTGTTCTTCTTCTCCGTTTTCTCTCGGAGCCTGCTCCGGGAGCGCTGTCTTCCCATCACACGAAGCGACCGACACTACTGACGACGCGATTAAACTGCGAATGTTTGAAACAAACTAGAAACTTTAGAACAACTCGACAGAGCGAGCAAAGACCGAACTGAACTGCTTGACGTTCAAGCAGAGAATGATGACTGACTGTGAAACATATCTGGTACCTCTATATATGCAATTAGATTAACATCCAAAGTCCATCCTTTTTTACATATTTTGCACAAAAGAAACTTTCTGCCCCGCCCCATTCATAAAAAACGGCGGGAAACCCTGTTAGGTGCGGTTGCACATCGTTCTGCTTGAACCTGAAAAGATATAAAAAAACGCTGCTGTCGTGCCTCTGCTCATAGCCGCCTCGGACGGCGTGGCACTTGGTTCTGCAGCAAGCAGGACCAAGTCAGCGGCTAAAAGTGGATCACGGTGTGTCCACCACAATGAGAAATGAAGCTTGGAAATGCAAAATAGCCCTCTCCCCCTCCCCCGTCTAGAAGGTCAACTCAAAAAAGACACGGATTTGACGATCACATTTTTTCCGGGAAATAAATTTTAAGCAAACTACAATTGTAAGTAAAAAAAAAAGCCAAAATTTTCAAAACAATTGCTTAAGAGGAGACATACATCCGATGATATTATGTTGGTAAATTATCAACAACTGACTGTAAAACATATCTGGTACCTCTATGCATTAGACTGATGCAAAATTTGAAATTTTCGCTCCACAGTTTTCAAACGGTTTCAAATCGGGTCCTGATTAGCCTCCACAAGTTTAAACTAAATTGATAAGAAACTGACTTGGCACAAACCATATGTTGTCCATGGATATTATATGTATGGAAATTACTATGGGAAAACAAAACTTTTTGTTCATTGTCTTCTAGCCTTTTTACATATTGTATTATTAAAATTTTTAATTGTTATTCTTAAGAGAATGTTTATCAGCTACAACTTTGCAGAAAATCGTGTTTCAGCCAAACGTCAAATTAAATAGTTATTAATTGTTTAAGAGATTGATAATCTTATGGCAAGATTAAGCAACTGTATTGTGGGCAACACTGTATTCTGCAGTGTGACATAGTAGCCATGATTTTTGTCCTCTATTCTACGCGCCATAAACACCAATGTTGCCTGCTGAACAGTTGATTGAGCATAATCATAAGACATCAGTGACTTGAATCATTAATAATTTTTGCTTCTTAAATTTGATGGAAAAGTGGTCTTGAACAAAGTTGTAACTGAGAAAATTTTCAACAAGCTCAGCTATCATTTTCTAAAGTAGAGTGAACTGGTGAATTTTGAGATAGATATGATCCGAAATTATGGTTTCTCCATAGTAATTCCCATATAAACTTAAAATGGTTTGGGCCAAGTCAGTTTCTTACTAAATGAGTTTAGATTTTGGGAGGTTAATCAGGGCCCAATTTGTAACCGTTTGAGCACTTTGGAGCGGAAATTTCAAATTTTGCATCAGTCTACTATACATGCTATTAGATAAACATCCAAAGTCCATCCTTTTTTCCATATTCTGCACAAAAGATACGTTTTGACCCGCCCCCATTCATAATAATAAGTATAATAGTCAAAAATGCATGACAAACATCAATTTTGCGTGGTTATACGTCATACTGCGGTCGTGTCTAGGACACAACCCTTCAATTTTTTATTTTCAACCAGTAAAATGCATGTATTAGTGAAACTTCTCACTAATACGCTAATACTAACGGTGGTAGAGAACTCTATTCCAGCAGACTTATTTCTGACAGACAAGGAATCAACTTTAACATACGCTTTCTCGACAATCGGCCGACCAACAACAGAGGGATTTTCGAACATCTTAAGTTATCTTTGAAGTGTCAAATTTAAGTGTCAAATTTAAGTGTCAAATTTAAGTGTCAAAATTAAGTGTCAAATTTAAGAGTCAAATTTCCAAATCGAACACAGCCTAAAATCACGCAAATAAGACCGTTACCAGTATTTAATAAATACATGTCCAATCCAAACAAATCCAATCCGAATCCAATCCAATCCAACGCGGCACAATGACACGGAAGCTTTTGGGCTTGACTCGTGTTCATTTCTTCTTTCCTTTATTTAACGTCGGTCTCTGTTCCGCAATCTAGTGCCAATCACCGACGGACATCGATTGCCATCCATTGACGCTTCCACACCTGCGTAGGATATATCTTTCATTGTCAAATGGACTTACTTTTGCATTGAAGCGAAGCTGTTCGATCCAAATTCGCGCAATTGTTATGACTTTTGTTGATTGTTCACTTGGTTCATTGAAACGTATGCGTATGGATGTCAAATTTATCAATGTCGGGTGGTTTGATTACCCATCAATATGGGTATTTTTTAATCGGGGTGACGTCTAGAGATCGACAATTGATATGCGATGCCATTTCGAAATCCAAGATGGCGGCTCCCAGCTTAATAAAAAGTGGGAAATACTGTCAAATACCTATCAATAAAGGTATTTTTGGAATCGGGATGATGTCTAGAAGATGAAAATCGATATCCGACACCAATTTGAAATCGAATATGGCGGCTTCCGACTTAAGAAAAAGTGGAAATACAGTCAAATACACATCAATATTGATATGTTTGTAATCAGTATGTAGTCGACAGATCGAAAATTGATATGCGAAGCCATTTAGAAATCCAAGATGGCTTCTTCCGATTCCAGAACAAATGGGAAATATTGTCAAATATCCATCAATATAGGTATTTTTGGAATCGGGATGATGTCTAGAAGATGAAAATCGATATCCGACACCAATTTGAAATCGAATATGGCGGCTTCCGACTTAATAAAAAGTGGAAATACAGTCAAATACACATCAATATTGATATGTTTGTAATCAGTATGTAGTCGACAGATCGAAAATTGATATGCGAAGCCATTTAGAAATCCAAGATGGCTTCTTCCGATTCCAGAACAAATGGGAAATATTGTCAAATATCCATCAATATAGGTATTTTTGGAATCGGGATGGCGGCTAGAGGCCGGAAGTCGATATCCGACGCCATTTTGAAATCCAAGCCGGTGACTTCCGAATTGCGCAGAAGTGTCAAATACCCTAAAATATGGTTATTTTCAGAATGGGGATAGATGCCGAAAATTGATTTCACGCCGTCTTTAAATCCAACATGGAGACTGTGAAATACTGTCAAATACCAAGCAATGTGGATTTTTTGGAATCGGAGTGACATCTAGAAGCCAGAAATCGATGTCCGACGTCATCTTGAAATTCAAGATGGTGATTTCCGATTTCAGAAGAAATGTGAAATGGCCTGCAAATGCCATCGAATATCGATTTTCAGCATCTACGCGTCGTCCCCGTTCCGAAAAATACCCTGATATTAGGGTATTTGACACTTTTGACGTAGGACTACGTCTGTGATTTCTATATGGGGGTACACTTTGCCAAACCCGAAATTGGAACATGTAACAAGATTATGAAAGATTTTGAACGTTAATAACTCAGCTGCCCTGAACCAATTTCAATAAAATTATCACCAATCGATCAGAAATATTTTAGTCTGTTAAATTCAAGACTTTATCATTTTTCAAAATGTCACTGTTGAAAATTGCACGAATGTGCAATTGTTTCTATGATCATTAAAATTATCACCGATTGCAAGCGAAAAGCGAATTCACAGATTTAAAAGTTGAATTCCATCCGGTCTCATCAAACGGTGTTTAATTCAATCATCGCGTGGTGAGTAGTGGTGTTCTCCAGTACACATCCAGTACTGGAGACACTGCGAAAGGCTCCCCGCAAGCAGCTAGCTATCAAGGCTACCGTCAACTGCTGATCGGATTCAGTTGCAATCACCGTGTGTGGTGGAGTTCGATCGTCGGCATCAGCAGCAGCAGCAGTTCTTTCGGTGCGTTGAACATTGTTCTCCAGTACACAACAAAAGGCTGTCTGAAAGCAGCGAGCTGCAGCGCACATGTGCATCCATAGAAAGAGGAAGAAGCCGCACCGCTATTGATCGGAATCAGTAGCTCTTCGTGAGTCGCTGTGGGCCATGTATGTCAAGCGCGTCACCCTCATCTGTGTTTAACACCCTAATGGCTCAGCATACTGGGGCCTCCCTTAGCTCAGTCGGTAAAGGCGCAGCTACAAAGCAAGACCATGCGATTCCCGGTCCGGTCTAGGAATTTTTCGGATTGGTAAATTTCTCGACTTCCCTGTGCATAGAAGTATGATTGGACTTGCCACACAATTATACCAATGCAAAAATGGTACAGGCATCGAAAGCTCTCAATTAATAACTGTGGAAGTGCATCTAGAACACTAAGTTGAGAGCACGCAATAAGGTAATATGCGATATGCAATAAGCTTGAAATGCGAAGAAGAAGAAGAAGAAGAAGAAGAAGAAGAAGAAGAAGAAGAAGAAGAAGAAGAAGAAGAAGAAGAAGAAGAAGAAGAAGCTCGGCATACTCAACCATCACGACAAAACGGTCCTTTTCAGGACCACCATAAATTTGTAAAAGAGTATTTTTGGACATTTGTCAAGGTCATCAATCGGATGTCAGTTCCCATATCAAGATTGAGCTGGAATTGGGACGAAACAGCTTTTGTAAACAATGACTTCTTTCGATGATGTCTTGAAAGTCAAGGCTCGCCGACGCAAATCGACATCAACATCAGGTAGGGAAGACTTCTCCTTCCCGACGGTAATGTTGGTTTGCGTGGGCATGCCTTGAATTTCTAAAAATCATCATGAGAAGTAATTGTGTACAAAAGCTGTTACGCCTGATTCCAGCTCAATCTAGATATACTTAAATTTAACATACCATGTACTTTAAGGCAAAATTGGCGGTGCAATTTCAAAAACCAAAGTCGGTCGCGGAATGAAAGTGGATTGATTTCGATCCAGAGATGATGGATTTTAATTTTGAACTTTGACACTTTCTGAATCCTGATGGCCACCATATTGGATTCCAATATAGCATCGGATATCGATTTATGACATCCACGCGTTATTCCCGTTCCTAAAATACCCATATCTTAGGGTATTTGACACTTCCGACAACCAATTGTCACTATATTGAATTTCAACATGGTATCGGATATCGATTTTCGGTATCTACACGTTGTTCCTGTTCCGAAAATACTCATATTGTAGGGTATTTTACGCTTTCTGAACCCTGATGGCCGCCATCTTGGACTCCAGAATGGCCTCGTTAATTTAATTTTCGTTTAATATTAAATAATATATTATTACTACCTATAATCCGGATGCCATCCCTATCGGCAACCGATATTGTGCGGATACTATATTTTACTGCTTGAAGACGCGATGCGTGACAAGAGGAATGAGCCCGAATTGAAGTGGAAGTGGAAAAATCGAAGGAAGTAGTTTTCGATTAATTCATTGCGTCAATTGAAACAAGTCTTTGCTTCAAATGAAATGAACTGAAGCACTTGACGAACGAAACAAGCGATAGTCAAGTCATGTTTGAAAGGAGAAATGTTCATCGTGACTCGATAACAAGAAGCACAATGACTTCCTCGAAAATGATTTTGCACGAAATGAAGCGATTCTGTGGAGAGTTCATTTTCTTTTCTTTGTTTCGAAAATGCATAGCCCTGGTTGGGCTCACTCACCAACACACTCACATAAGCAAGCAAATCAGCAGCTGCTTCAAAACGAGCACAGATGAGTGTCGTGATTGTCGGGAATGATCAGATCGGTGATGGATCACCACCGAAGACGACATTCACCAGTTGCTTTTTACTTCTTTCGTCAACTTGATGGATGGTCATGGAGAGTGCTTCGACAAGCACATTGATAGGAATGTACCAAGCGTTACTACCATCAACTGTTTGACGATCGTGATTGTGATAGGTCGCAACTCTATATGCAGGTTCCGAAAAACCGAAAATCCAGCAAGGCCGAAGCCAAAAAGACGACGGGGCAAAAATCAAAGAGCGATGATGGATCTTCCGTCGGATCCGTTTCGGAAAGCGAACAAACCTGGAAGATTCCCTGCAAAAGTTGGAAGACGACAAACGCGCTCAGGAAAAGGCCTTGGAAGACAAAATGATTTTACGTGAGAAGCGGCGGGTTCTGCAGGAGAAACGGTGTCATATGGAGAAGGCATTCCGCGAAAAACAACTGCAACAAGTCCGGGAGCTGAAAGAGAAAAGTAAAAGCACGAAATGCTGGAGAACGAGTTGGCCGAGGAAGCATCTTTTTCCAAGACCGACTCAAGAAGAGTTTGTAGAAGCGAAAATTGTTGTCGCTGAGCCGGTTGTTGGTAACATTGCGAAGGAGGACGACAGGTGGAAAGAATTTTCCGCTGACCAAAGCAAAGCAGGTTGAGCCAGCTGCAGGTTCATCAAAGCAGCAGATGGTGAAAAACAAACCAGTTACGCTGGAAGAAGAAGCAGGATCGTACGAAGATGAGGATGAAGGATTGGAAGAAGGCGACGCTGAAGAACCGGAGGAAGGTGAGGATGAAGGTGAAGAAGCAGGCGAGGATGAAGATAAGGAAGGTGATGAGAAAACAGAGGATAAAGATGAGGAGTTCCAGTTATCCCGAGAGGAACATGAATTACTTACAGAAAAGCAACAGTCGTCGTCAAAAAAGCAGCTGCCGACGAGGAAGAAGCAGACGATTCAGCAACAAAAGAGTTTGCAGGTTCGACCAACGTGAAGTTGCCCAAAGAACCGGAGTTGTGGCCTATGTTTGTCACCAGCTACGAGTATACCACGTTGGCGTGTGGTTACTCAAATTTGGATTACCAGAAGCGGTTGCAGAACAGTCTGCAAGGGAGCGCACTCGAAGGGGTGAGGAGCCAACTTATTCTTCGGGAGTCCGGCCCGAATGTTATCGATGACCTCCGACGCCTCTTTGGGAAACCTGAAAAGCTGCTCAAAACGTTTCTGATGAAGGTGCGCAATGCTCAACCCCCCAAAGCCGACCGCTTGGAATCATTCATCCAGTTCGGGATGACGGTGAAACATCTTTGTGACCACCTCGAGGCGGCCCAGATCATCTCAGCACTCCGATGTTGGTGAACGAGTTGGTCGCTGCGAATATTCACCGACTTCATGAACGATATTGTTTCCGATGTGTCGGAAGTTGTCCAGTTTTCTTCTCTCAGTCTGAACGAAGCCACTTGTCCCGGAAAAGGAAAACCGAAGAAAATGGAGTTCATTCATGTCCACGGTTCTGCTCCGAAGAAGCCTGAAGCCCCGAAGGAGGCAAAAGGAATCAATCCGTGTTGGGTTTGCAAGCGCAAAGACCACAAGTTACGATTCTGCGACGATTTCAAGAAGCTCAGCATCACGGATCGACTGAAGACTGTGGAGCAAAACAAGCTCTGCGCGCTATGCCCTAATCACCACTTTTAAAATCCGCTGCAACGTTGTCGGATGTCAAGGTGGACACCATTCTCTGCTGCATCGGTTGGAAGAAGTCGTACAGCTGCTGAATGTCGAGTGCCACGGCCACACCATCATCTTCCGTATGGTACCGCTTACTCTATATTTCCGGAATTACGCAATAGATGTTCTGGCCTTTTTGGACGAAAGGTCATCCACTACGCTAGTGGAGGAATTTGTTATCAATGAGCTGAACGTGGAGAGAGTTTGCAAATCACTGGTGGTTACGTGGACGGGCAACGTGAAACGCTAGGAGTTTTAGGAGATCGCGGATCGCTACTCTCACCTGAAAGATTTGCCAGTAGTAAGTTACGCTGCAGAGGAGCCTCACATTATAATTAGTTTGGACAATCTGCACGTATTCACTCCACTAGAAACTGGCGTGTGGGTGAGCCTGACCAGCCGATCGCTGTACGGTCATAGCTTGGGTGGACCATCTACGGACCAAGAAATCCTGCTGCTGCTGGTACTGCAGAAAGTTACGTGAACGTTCATTCCGTCGAACCAATTCGGAATGAGGATCTTTATGAGATGTTGCGGACACAGTACTTGTTGGAGGACACCAGTACTTCTTGCATCGCAGTTCCAGAGTCGGACGAAAACATACGCGCGCCTGAGATTCTCCGAGCAACGACAATGCGGATCGGTGACAGATTCAAGACGAGCTTGCTGTGGCGTGAAGACGAAAGAAGGTTCCCGGACATGCGCCTGGTGGCGGCCCAGTGGCGGCCCGGCGGTTACAGGCGCTGGAGAAAAAGTCAAGATCTGAAGCAAAATGTCCACCAACCAGATAGCGGAGTACGTAACGGAAGGCTACGCGCACAAAGCCACAGACGAGGAGCCAGCTGGATCGCAGAAAAATCGGAAGCCGGGTAAAGTACGTTTGGTTTGGGACGCCGCATCCAGGCGGAGTTTCGCTTAACAGTGAAGTGCTCAAAGGACCAGACATGCTGTAGTCTATGCCGACGGTGATTAACCTGTTTCGTGAACGCTTCTGCCAGTTCGGTGGTGATATACAACAAATGTACCCCCAGATGTGGATACGGGTGGCAGATAAGCAACCTCTGAGATTCCTGTTCCGATCGAATCCGACTGATGTACCGACAGTGTACGTCATGGACGTAGCTACGTTCGGGGCCACCTGCTCCCCCTGTTCGACGCAGTTCATAAAAAACTTGAACGCTGAATGCGAGGAGGTTTCCATATCAGAAACTGGGTTTCCAACTCCAAGCAGTTTCTGAAAGCGATGGGCGAACAGAAGTCGAATCCTGCAGTCCATTTCAGCCAGGACAAAACCACGCATACCGAGAGAATTCTGGGAATCATATGGGACCCAGAAAAGGACGTTTTCCTGTTTTTTAACCAACCGGGTCTGCAAGGGGTTGAACGACCAACCAAAAGGATTGTGTTGAGTTGTGTCATGGCTATGTTTGATCCTCAACGCTTGCTCTCTCCGTTCACCTTTTTCGGTCGCATGTTGCTACAAGGTTTGCAGAGGACTGGCTGCGATTGGGATGAAGAAATCGACGATAAATCATCATGCCAAAAGTGGATTCGCTGGATGAAAGTTTTGCCGATGATCGAGGCGATCAGGACTTACTTCGGGGACGCTATAATGGACCAGATCGAGGATCTATAGCTGCACGTAGTGTCCGAGTTGCTGAAATACTAACCCGTACGAACTCGGAGTGGTGCTGGGTCCCAACGAGGATGAACGTCGCTGACCAGCTGACTAAGTGGACAAAATACCCTGAAATAAGTTCAAACAGCAGTTGTCATATCTACCGGAAGCAGACTGGCCAACGCAGAAATTGCTAGATCCACATAGAGAAGAAGATTTGAGAGCGCACCTGCTTGTTCACGACGTTAACCTTCCTGCTCCCGTAATCGACGTCAACAGAATTTCGAAGGGGACGGTTCTGGTAAGGACGATGGCTTGCGTATTTAGATTCCTGTCGAACTGTCGAAGAAAGCTGAAGGGATCGCTGCTCGAAACGCTGAAACCAACAGAAATGCAAACGCAAATCATTCTCCCAATCGATTATCCGGTGTTGCGGACGCCACTGAATCGGAAGGAGTATGAGCAAGCGGATATTTCATTGATGCGGATGGCACAACTGGATAAGTTCAGTAGCGAACTGAGGATCCTGATGAAGAACTTGCAACTTCCGGCCACAACGTGGTTGGAAGTCGAGAAATCCAGTTTCATCTATAAGTTGACGCTTCTGATCGACGCATAGAAGGTCGAGCGGGATCAGCTGAATTCCTACCGTTTGACTTGCGGTTCCCGATAATACTGCCCATGGACCATGCCGTTACCTGGAAAATCGATCAGCGAACCGCTCGTGGTAATGGATACAGGACTACAAAATTGACCCCAGGGTACAGACAACGTATAAGTAATTCAATCAAAAGTTTCCAATATATATTTTTCAAGATTTTTTGAGCGGATTTCATCTAGTATTACAGAGCTCCAGTGAACGTACCTAGTCATGAAAGAATTAGTACAATCCATCGACAAATGATAAAGTTACAGACTTTCGGAGTGGCCCGTTGTCAAATTGAACCCATGGAACAGACAAAGGGTTAACTCTATAAAACAAAACACTCTGTAATTAGAGGGGGTTACCCTTCTGGAACCCCAACTCCCAAACTAGAGGGGCTCCCTACTGGAAGGTCCACCCTTCAAAACTCTGTGGAGTAGTGGCAGCTGGCCAAATCGGGCCAAAAGATGACTATGTTCCTATGCTTGCGGATGAACGGCAATACACGCTTTTTCAGGCATTCTTCGATGAAAACTTGGGATGTCATCATGGAGGATGTGACGAATGGTTCCGTTTTCAGGCCACAACTGCAAATCGCTTGCCAAATCATGGCCTTCTTCGCAAACTTATCGGCAAACACGAACTTGAATGAGTTGAATCTTCCCGGCACATCCCCACGTCCAGTCGCGATGTAAAACTTTTGATCGGGAAGCTGCTTAAAATCGAGTCTGACGTATGTTTCGTCATTGATCAAAGTGCAGCCCTTGTGTTTTGTCGAAACACGAGCCTTGCACGCTTTTTGGCCACGGCATTCTGCTTCATGTGACGGTTCGGATGTTTACTGGCTTCCTACGACTTGAATCCTTCCCTGGTTCAAGTTTTTTCATGGTCCGCTGATTCTTTTCCACACTCAGGGTTTCCTTGTAGGATTTGAACACTTGACAAACTGTTGTTTTCGGCATCTTCCACACTTTAGCCAGCTTGGAACAGGACCACTCCGGATTTTCCAGGCGTTTGTGCACAATATTTTTTCTTCTTTCGAGTTCCATTTGACGTTATTTCTGAACGCTATCGCCTACTTTGATCAAACTTGCACCAGTTGTTCTCTATAGAAATGTAAACAAACCACTGTCAAAGATTTTCGATTCCCAACACTAGAAGCGTGCTAACACTGTAAGAAAAGACCTGCCATATATCGAATGATTCGTCGTACGCTGTGTTAACAAATGCCAATTTCTTCGAATGAAACCAACAACAAGTGAAAAGGATGCCTAGCATAAAGTGAAAATCATTTTTAAAATAGATGATAATAGACATGAAACTTGTATGAATTAAAGATTGTTCCCGGAATGTGCCAAACCAAACGAACATAACCTTAAATCTGATAGATAAATGTATCATCGAAGGCCCATAACGAGAATCATTCATTTTTATAATGAACTGTTGAAAATGCAAAAAGTCAACAGCGCCGTATCTGACAGACATGTTGAAAAGCACGTAACTTTAATTTTTTTAATTGAGTTTTGAGTTTCTGTAGGCTGTTATCTTAAACGATGGGTAAGTTTTAGTTTAGTTTATGCTTAGATTTATATTAAATTAATTAAGATGGCTTCAATTTAAGATAATCAAACCACAGTGAAGTGCAGATGATTGTTCGCCACATAATTGTGACGCCGAACACTGGAGTTCGAGTAACGTTCCCAGCAGGAGATGCAGGAACGGTAGCAACTTAATTTGCCCTATAACGATGCCGTTCGGATGCGGGAAGGTGTCATGGGCAGTTCGTAAGATCGACTCTACTTGCAATTATATAAAAATAAAGCGATGTAATGCTTAAAATTTTACCTATTTTCAACAGACAATATTGCTACAACTATCACTCAATATAAATAAGAATAATATTTATTTAACTTATTATTTTCATTTGATTTACGTCCACCTATGCTCTCAAAAATTACTGAAATCATCCTAGATTAGGATGATAAGCATCCAAGTTGTTGTGGTTTTAACAGATGATGAACTTAATGACAATCATCTCAAAATCATCTGATAATAGCTATAGGGCTTGGGTGAAGCAATAATCATTCGATCAAAGGATGATGTTTTGGTTCAGTGTAGTGGCGCGCGAGGGTTGTACCAATTTACTTTTAGTCAGCCTTTATATGCCGTATAATGTCCATGATTTTTCTGTCCCGTAGTCGCGCTTTCAGGAAACGCCCGTCTCCATCAGCTGCTGCGTCAAGCTTACGATGGGTGGGCGAATAGGGTCGAGTGTCCATCCAGGTGTTGAATTTGATGATTGCAGAAGTGTTGACGGAGCGGTGTTTCCTGTGGGTGGCGATTCAGTCTGGTTGTTGTATTGTGTCTGCTTTTCTGTTCGGTATTGGTTGATGGTTTCACCCTTCCTGAAGTTACTGAATTTTGGGACCGAGAGGACAGCAATTGGGTGGTCAATGGTGGACCGGCAAATTGTACTTTTGGTATGCGGGGAGCACATGGCCATAATTAAAAAAAGATTATAGCTTTTTGCACAGAAGTCGATTTATTCCTTGATTTGTTTTCCGTACTGAGTACCAATGCTACCGACGCCAGGGAGCCCAAGCTGCTTGGAATGAGAGGTTCAACGGAGTTGTTCGGTATAGTTTTGGCAATCTAAGTCTAAGGTGTAGTATAGATTGAGCGAATTTTGAAATTTTGACAAACAATTGAACAATTTCAGTCCGATTCCCATACATTTTCCCATACAACCTTTAAAGCTCTCCCCCAAATCCAAATCGTAACCAAATTATATCAAATTTGGCACAGTTGTCAGGCACCTCGAATCAAAGGAGCTGTGGGGAGTAAGTAAAGTTGATCCACCCTAATGTGCGTATTATCAATTGACTCATATAATAGATTGGTAGATTTTCACGTGAGTTTAACCTCTCATAATGGCTCAATGAATGAGATTTGAGATTAATTTTTCCGACCACTGTGTGCGATATACTATGCTGGAGGCAGCAAGTTGGTTTTACGCTAAAGGAATCGCCTTTGTACTTGATTAAAACAAATATGTTACAGACTTAGGAAGCTCTCAATTATAAACTGTGGACGTACTCAAAGATCATTAAGTCGACGACAATAACACAACAATATCTATCCAAAGATTGCACCTTTTCTGAATCGAACGTTTTAAATCCGAAGCAATGGCGATCAACAAAGATTTAGCGACAAATGCTGAAAAAGCGACAAATTAAACCGTAATCACTAGCAATACATATCGAGCTACCTCCTCTCTTCGGCACAATGGAGCTCAATTGAAAATGTCCCAAACGAAAGGAGATAAATTGAATTCATCGTTTGCCATAAATAACACATCCTAGCCTAGCAGCAGGGTCGTCTTCGGACCAAATGTGAGCTATCCTAGCACCGCCCGGACAGCCACAAACCGAATCGTTGCAACCGATGTTCAAATCAAATTAATAGCCGTACAAATGAAGTTTCTTCTTTTTTCTCTAATTCGAAATCGCGTCCGTTAGCGGATAAAGATCTCATCAATGTTGCGAAAGAGTCGGAAAATGGAACCACAACTGCGACCGATGCGGGATCGATTCACTTAGCAGAGCCGAAAATGGTTCGTGCCGCGTTGCAACGGGCCGAGAACCTGGGTCTGATTCCAGGTGATGGCCATTATTTTCTCCAAACAAGAAACGTCAAACATAACATAATGGCAAGAAAAATACCGCCTCGGAAAGGCGACAGGAACGTGTGAATCGCGTCACACGTTTCCTCCCCATCCCATTCTACCTTTTTTTTCTGCTTGCTCGCTCACTCGCCTTTTTACAGCCGGAGCATTTTGCACTTCCATCAAGACACACACATACAAACAAAAAAAAACTAGAAGGAAAAAAACGTGCACAAAGCTTTCTTCCACCCAACTCGACTATCGCTTGCGGGAAGACAACACAACCCATTCGGAGACAAACAAAAGGTTCCACGCTACTCGGAAGGAACCAAACCGACGACGACGACGACGACGATGAGAAAAACTTGACTATTTTTCACCCCCTTTTTTTCCTTTTGTTTGTCCCCACCCCACGACGGCTGCCGCCCATGGATTTCACACTTTCTATCTCTAAATTTTCTTTAAAATGGTAAACGACGCTGAAGATCCTAGTAGGCGAGCGTGGGGGGTTGAGAACAGAACGAGAAAATTCCAACTTTTCGCCGGGTGGCGAAAATTGTTTGGTTTTGTTCCAGTAAATGGGGTCCCATTTAACTGGGAAAAGCACGAAGCAAAGAAAATAAAAAAAGGGCAACAGAAGCCGCCGCCAGCCAAAAGAGTGTTCAATTTTTCGCAACTCGTTTCCCGAATAACGTGAGACATGGTCCCGCGAGGATTGTGTCGGAAAGAGGAGATCACTGGTTTTTAAGCGTTCGGCGACGGTTCGCAGCACGCAGACCTCAAGAAAGAAAAGAAAAAAACACATCAGAGAAGCAAAAACATCGCCCAGAAGTGTCCTTTGGCTGAGGATTGAGAAGACGGGTGGTCTAAACTTTCGAGTGGAGGATGTTTTTGTTTTCTTCTTCTAGAATTGCGGTAAGGCTTTTGTTTTTGTTTTGCCTTGAAGGAGTGCTTACGCTGACGGTTGTGTTTTGCTGGAAATGTAATTTACGAAACTACGACGAACATTTGTCTGGGAAATTGTCTAGGCCTGGGCCATAGGCTGTGGTGGTATTGCGGCAAAACGATACAACCGAAAAAGCGTGACGGTAGTTCCGACTGTGCTATTGAGGCTCTCTTTTTCAGTTATTCTTGCCTTCGCAGCACTTGACTACACACTAAGAATAGATAACCCATATGCAGCATCGTACTCAACAGGAATTTGCCATGAAAAAATTCATAAAACATTGCTGAATTTTTTAATTGAACATCTACAAAGTTCCCTTATGTAAACTTCTTCCAAGTGCCATAATTATGTTTTCCAAGTTCTCTCAATTCCACCAAGATCTTAGAACATCCATGGCCTTCTCCAAACTTCAAGAAAAACCTTGAACCTTTTCTACGAATTTTCCTAAACATCTGGGTGAAACAAAGTTCAAAAAACTTCCAGTAAGTTCTTTAATCAAACGCTGAACATCTAAAATACTCTCTGAGCTTGAGCAAAATTCATTTAACTTCTATGAACTTCGCTGAGCTTCTACAATTTTGACTGAACTTCTATGAAGATTTACGAAGTTTGATCGAATTGTTACATCCAGTCAAGATTCCTATAGTACGGTTAATAGAGACCGCACAATAGGAACCGGCATTAGCGAATACACGTAGCATAAAGCTCGATTCAAAGTAAATCTGGACGCACGGTTTAATACACCACCGCGCCCCTGGTGGTTGGAACAAAAAACGTTTGACAGGCATTAGTTGATGTTTCATTGACGAAGAAATTGGTGAAAAGTTTTTCTCGATTGATCATGGAACTTGAGAAAAGAAAATTAATTGTGCACAAACATGTAGAGAACCCTTAGTGGTCTGCCTCAAAAATAACAAAAGTGTTAAAATTCCCAAAGTCAACGGTGAGTATTGTAATCAAACGTTAAGAGGATACTCTGCGTGTGGATAGAGCACAGCGCATCTATCATAAAAGTGGCACTAGGGACAAAGAGCTGAGGAGAAAGGTGTTGAGGTACGTGAAAAGCAACCCAGGTGTCTCCATACGTGATTTGGCAGAGAAATACGATTCCAACTTTTCCATCGTGCGTAACTTCCTTCAAAGAGAAGGATATAAGTCTTTTTGTGCCAGTAAACTTTTGAGTCGCTCCCTGAAACAAAATTTAGTGGCCAAAAAGCGAGCACGATTACTATACGAACGAGTTTTGACGAAATTTGATGGCTGTATTTTAATGGATGACAAAACATGTGTCAAAATGGGTTATAAACAAATCCCCGGACGAAATTTTTACCTGTCAACTGGTCGTGGGAATGTCCCTTCCTGGTATAAATTTGTTTTTGCTGGTAAGTTTGCACGGAAACTAATGATTGGGTAAGGAATCTGCAGTTGTGGCCTTAAAACCAAGGTTTTCATCACATTTCACACAATCTCAGGACGTCTCAGGTTTACATTAAAGAGTGTCTGAAAAAGCGGATTTTACCCTTCATTTGGCAACACAAGACCAACGTTATGTTTTGGCCGGATCTAGCCAGCTGCCACTACTCTAAGGAGGTACTAGAATGGTATGCTGCAAACAATGTTAATTTCGTCGCCAAAGAGATTAATCCTCCGAATTGCCCTGAGTTCAGACCGATCGAAAAATATTGGGTAATTGTAATTGATGCAGTATAGAAGTGACAAATGCACAACAAATGCGTTTAAAGTGGAATAAGTTCGCCGGTACAGTGTCAGCAGTGCCTGTGCACATCATGATGGCATCAATCACAAATAAAGTGTGACAGTTCATTCGAAACGGTGACATGTAATAACTTGTTACATATCGTTTGAAAGCTGAATAAATACCCTTTTGTTTGACGTTTTGATCAACCATGTATGTTGTTTAATTCTTGAGTTATGATCACTTGAATACGTCCAAATTTACTTTGAATCGGGCTTTATGGGATTAGAGCTAATTGGGGACAAACACTTATTGTAGGGTAATTTGAAGAGATAACTTTCTGAGAGTTTATTTACGCGCTGTAAGGTGCGTTAAAGAGCTCGGCACGGTCGGTGTTGATGTTAGTTCGCTCGCAATCATTTTTGCAAAAAGTTACGTGTTTTCGATCGAAACTGATACCGAAAGTGTATCAAAAGTGCTTCTGAACGTGTTTCGCAGCTGGGTGTAGTGAAATTCGTGCATTCCCGGTTTTCAGTGGAAATTCCGTATCACCAAATTGCTCACCGAGTTCCTTTTTTTTTACCGTTCGAAGACGACGGGTTTGCTTTCGCGAGAGTGACGTTTATTGGATCCGTTTCTTTGCACGGGTGTGTTTACAGCGGAGTGTAAGTGTGCTTGTGATTTTCATTGCCTACCAGGAGGCCGGTTCACCGTGTTCGGATTTTACGCTTTCGGCGGCTTCCGTGTGCGAGTTTGAACACGATCCGGTTGGCAAATTAACCAGGAAAAGTGCTGATAATATGTCCACCGCCAGTTTTGGTGGTGATTCGGTGGCCGATGTAGCCGTGAATCTGCGAGTATACGGCTTGAAAAAATGCTCGTCTGCTGGTCTCTCGCCAGTGTCGGAGATTGTAAGCAAGCTGAAGGATGCCTCGCTGGATAAGCTCAAGACAGGACGGGTGGTAGTAGCTGGTGGCCGTGAACGAAAGCACTAGACGCAAACCTCCTCTCAGATGACCATGGCAATGCAGGCAGTATTACAACAAAGGTAATTGCTATTAGATTAGCATGAAGCTCAATTGGAGGTGCCAGGCAAAGGTGTTATATCCTAGACAAATGATAAGTTACAAATTCGCTGTTGTTGTTGTCGTATCCGCCGTCGTAGTCACTGTCGTAATCGCCGTCGTAGTCGCCAGAGGCAGTACCGTTAATATATTTAAAATTAACCATCAACCGTTCATTACATACCAAGTGAAATTCTAGAACGTAATTTCATATGCATAACTTGTTTAACCAGGGCTTAAACAACCGTCACGTCGGTCACAGCTTGTTATGATTGCCTGAACCGTGAGTAAAGAGCAAATCGAAACATTAAACGTCGCGTGAAAGTGGATCCTAATGAAGGCCTAAGTACTATTTCGTAGTTTTTAGTTTTAGGATTTGAAAGATCGTCGGTTGCAGTGGCTTGCTTACTGAGCAGAAAAACGCGGTCCCAGGTCCTTTCATATTAAAAACGTATGGTTAGTTCGCTTGTTTATCGTGTTTTTTGTAAAAAAAATTCGTTATCGTCGGTACCGGGTTTGAATAGTTATAACAACTTGAGTAACGGTATAATGTGATGTGAGGGGCTCGGTGGCCTTAGAGCAACCGTTTTTGCTTACTGAGCAGAACATCATGAGTCATCCACATTCAAGATTCGTCAATCGTTTTGTTTGGTAACATGACTACATGGTAATAACAGCAATTTAATGATTAAAAAGGAGCTCGTCTGCTTAGTTTTTGCTTACTGATCAGAAGACCGTGGGTTCAATCCAAAGCTCCTTCGCGTTAGATGATCGTTAGGACATCAATTCAGCTTATCGTTTACCGTCTATTGGTTCTCTGTGTAATTTCAGCTGGTCTGGCAACAACAGAGTAGCAACCGTGGACGGTCAATCATGCTCATGCTCATGCGGTAATTTGAAGAGATAACATTCTGGTGTCTTCTGAAAAGTAATTAACAAGATAGATGACCTCCTTTTGGGACAATTTTACATCCGAAAAGTCAGAAGTGGAAGAGTCGGAACATCCGTTACAGTGGTCAATTCATGAATCTGATCCTAGAGCTCCATGTTTTTTTTCGAAACCACTCATAGATGTCTTATAAATTAATTCGGAGTTTTTACTGGAATTTGGACTCTGTGGACTACAGGATGGTCCACCGGAAGATCCGGAACATCCGTAAAAGTGGTCAATTCATGAAACTGATCTTAGAACTCCACATTTTTTTTTTTCAAAACCACGCATAGACGTCTTATTACAACTTATTCGAAGTTATGACCTTGATTTGGACTCTGGGGACTACAGGATGGTCCACTGAAAGATCCGGAACTATCTTTATTGTTTATGATTTTGATTCATCACATCAAAATTTAATCAATAAGCCATTTAAAAATATCGCCTTATACATCGCCATTTAAAAATATCGGCTCATACAAATTTATGAGTGGTTTCGAAAAAAAAAAACCACGGAGCTCTAGGATCAGTTTCACGAATTGACCACTTTTACGGATGTTCCGGATCTGTTAGTGAACCAACATGCGGTCCCCAGTTTAAATTTTCTGGTCTAAACTCCGATTTTATTGTGATAAGACATCTATGAGTGAGTTCTAAAAAAATCACGGAGTTCTAGGATCAATTTCATGAGTTGACCACCTTTACGGATTTTTCTAATCTTCCGGTGGACCATCCCGTAGTCTCCAGAGTCCATATTCCGAACATAACTTCTAATTCATTCTGATAAGATGTCTATGAGTGGTTTCTAAAAAACCACGGAGCTCTAGGATCGGTTTCACGAATTGACCACTTTTAAGGATGTTCCGGATCTTTTAATGGGCCAACCGGGGGTCCTCAGTTTAAATTTTCTTATCAAAACTCCGATTTTATTGAGATAAGACGTTTATGAGTGCCTTTTAAAAAACCGCGGAGCTCTGGGATCAGTTTTTGAACTGACCGCTTTTACGGATGTTCCGGATCTTCTAGTGAACCGTTCCGTCATCGACAGCATCCATTTGCTGGTCTTAACTCCGCATTTCATGTGATAAGACGTCCATGAGGGGTTTCGAAAAAACCACGAAGCTCTGGGATCAGTTTCATAAATTGACCACTTTTACGAATGTTCCGGATCTTCCACAGGACCAGACTTGTGTCCTACCAAAAACTGATTCTGTCCAAAAGATGGCCAACTATCTGCTTAACAACTTCTCCAAATAAATCAGAAAGTTATCTCTTCAAATTGCCGTACAATCAGTGTTTGGTCCCAATTAGCTCAAATCCCATATGGTACGTGCATTCATTAATACCGGATCGACCGTACTACAGGAATCCAGTGGCAGCAATTTTATAGGAATCCGGCAAGAACGAATCCGCACTACAGGAATCTTGACTTTTAACTTCTACTAAGTTTTCAGAATTCCATTTGAATTTCCTGCACTTCTACAAAGTTCCTAGAATTTTTAAGAATTTCATTGATTTTCTACGAAGTTCTACAAAGCTTCAAGAATTTCTACGTCCATTAAGTCCATTAAGCTTGAACGAAGTGCCCTAAAGCTAAAAGAACAGAGGTTTCTTGAACAAAGTTCTCTTAAGTTCAATGAAGTTTCCCCAAGCTAGAATCAGGTTCCCAATTGAACGGATTTTTCCGGATTTTTTACAAAGCACCCAGAATTTTTTCAAAATTCCCTGAAGCTGTACAAAGTTCCCCGAGTTTATTTTAAATTTCCTGAATCTCTACGATGACTCCTGACCATCTAATAAGTACCTGACGTTCCCTAAACTTCAACGAACTTCCCCGAATTTCTAGAAATTGTGCTAAACTAAACTGGAGCTTTATTGAAACACGAACACGGTTTGAACGTTAGGAATAAGAAAAATTAGTCTCCTCACAAATTCGTTGATAGGGAACACGCGTTGCTAGGCAGGGTTATTTGAGCAACCAGAATAGCCAATTGCTACTTGGATAAAACCTCCTCTCAATCCGCTATTCCGAGACGTTTTCTGCCGTCCGTCCGCACGTATTCCACCTTCACGCTTCCGTTTGAAATGTGCTCCCGGATAAAGAGATGCTTTACAACAATATGCTTCGACCGTTTGGATTCACAGTTTTTGGCCATCCCAATGCAGTCTTGGTTGTCCTCGCAGATTGTGACCGGTTCACGAGTCTTCAGCTTCAAGTCAAGTTCAGACAGCCAAACTGCTTCCGATACCGCCGAGCGCAGGTCAATGTATTCATCTTCGCTTGACGATGTTGCAACCGTGGTTTGCTTCTTGCTTGACCAGCTGACCAAGTTTTGCCGAACACGAAGAAAGCAAAGCAAAGCCACTTACCGACTTACGGCCCTCAGTGTCAGAAGCTAAATCCGCATCCACGTAGCCCACCAGCGGTTCTGCAGATTCGCAGATATCCGGTCTAGTACTCAGCATCAAGTACATTATCGATCCGAGAAGTTCCCTGTGGGGCTGGCTTGTTAACTCTCCTTTTCTCGTCAACTGGGTTCCTTTTTCCATTGGACACTTCACTGGATTGTAATCCGCCATCTCGAATCTTACCAAGAGCTTGTCCATATTTGCAGCTTGCGATAGTCGCATGCGTCCTTGTCCAACATCGTAGTCCACTCGTATACCAAGGAAGTGCGCAACTGCTCCACAGTCAGACATTGCAAATGTTGCCGTCAATTGCTTCTTCAGCTTCATAATGCTCTTCAGATTCCATCCGCATATGAGCAGGTCATCCACGTACAGGATTAAATATATCTTGTAACCGCCATGTATTCGCTTATACAGACAATAATCGTGCCGGGAACGTTCGAAATCCAAATTTAACAACTTTTCATTGAGTTTCTCGTTCCAGCACCTCGGAGACTGCTTTAAGCCGTAAAGTTACTTCAGCAGCCTGCATACAGTGTTCTGCAGTGCCTCAATGCCATCTGGGACCTTCATATAGATGTCTTGTTTCAGTTCGCCGTACAAGAATGCTGTCTTCACGTCCATATTGTGGAACAAGAAGCCCTGGTTGACACCTGCTGCAAACACCGTTCGTATTGGACTGGAGCAAATGTTCCTTTGTAGTCCAGGCAAGCTTTTTGAAGAAACTCCTTTAGCCATCAGTTGTGCCCTGTATCGCACTGCATTTCAGTCAGCATCGTTCTTAATCCGGAACACCCACTTTCACGTCATCCGGGCACTTGACAAAGTGCCACACATTGTTTGCTGCCATCGATTGAACTGCATTCAACCATTTACGCTGATCATCATGTCGCATGATGTCGTTGTTGCTCATGGGAACATCTGAGGAAGCCTGGGCTCCCGTTCGCTGCGCCTCGACACCGAATCATCATGGATTTTGTGTCTTTCTATTTGTCAAGGGAGCGCGTTTGCTGGCTCTGCTGCAGGATCTTCAAAGTGGTCCTCGTCTACGGTCGCTACCGGAACTGCTAGCTTCATCATCAGGGATGTCAGGAACAGCTTCATTTGTTGTAGTTTCCGCCTCTTGCTTGAACGGGAAATTCACCACTCGGCTTCAGCTGGACATATGGGAACGAACCAGAGTTGCAACCTATCACAATCACGATCGTCAAACAGCTGATGGTAGTAACACTTGGTACATTCCTATCAATGTGCTTGTCGAGGCACTCTCCATCAAATTGTCGAAAGAAGTAAAAAGCAACTGGTGAATGTCGTCTACGTTGAATAATTACCGATCTGATCATTCCCGACAATCACGACACTCATGTGTGCTCGTTTTGAAGCAGTTGCTGCTTTGCTTGCTTATGAGAGTGTTTTGGTGAGTGAGCCAAACAGCTTCTGTTTCATTTTGCCAGCTTTATTAGTGCCGAGACGAATTTGGAATGCGTAGGCATTGTTTTCATTTTCTTCTGTCGTTTCGCTTTTTCTCATCATCGTACTGCAGAAGTCTTCACTGTTTTCATTGTGCTTTACATCATCATCAGCGAGTGTTACGTTTTTCCTGTGAGCAGGGACCATTGCTGGTGATTGCTGTTTGTCATGGCTCTACCTCTCATTTCGTGACAAAACGTTCTGCCAGCGATAGTCGGTTGATGCGTTGGCGAGTGTCGAGTGAGTGTCATGATATGTTGCATCACTGAACGAACCTTCAACAAATGTCATGTCCCGAGCAGTTTTTACTTCGTGTGTTTGCATGTCCCACAGCCGATAGCCATTCGGTGCGTAACCGATCATAATCATCTCACGGCTCGTTGGATCCAACTTCTTCCACTGACCACTGCTGACTTGGGACCCATGCAGCTTGTCCAGATTAGGCTTTGAACCATACCATCTTTCAGCAGGTGAAATTTCTGCAGGGAAGGGGCCAACGCTGCCTAGAACCAGAGATTTTTCGGCCGGTCTATAAACTTGTTGTTGGCTTAAATGCCCTCAAAATGATCTTTAAAAGTTAATTTTTGGTTAAGTAGTAATGCAAGATATTTCACTTGACTTGACCAAGAAATTGGAACTCCGTTCATAGTGACTATATGACTACTAGTAGTAGCTACTAGGTTTCAAAAAGGAAGCTTTAGGCTTATGTGGGAATCTTATAAGTTTAGTTTGGAAATCGTTGGAAGAAATCTTCCGTTTTTGTAAATAAGAAGAGAAAATATCTAAACTTTTCTGTAGTCTGCTGCAAATAACACGAAGACATCTTCCTATAGCAGAAATGTCTGTGTTTTCGGCAAACAAAGATTTGTGGCAACCCTGAGGCAAATCAGAGAGGTCCCTAGTGAATATGTTATATATAATAACGGCCCAAGAATGCTACCGTCCAGATTAGGAATTTTGATAAATTACCTGCAGAGTTCTGTCAGTTCAATAATTTAGAACTTATTACACAAATACACAAATTACAATGTTGCAATTTAGCAATCATACCTGCATGCCAAAAACTGTAGAATGCTTTTTCTATGTCTAGAAAACCAACTGCAGTTGAGCGGCCATCAGATTTGTTTGAACGAAATAAATTGATAACTCTTGCTCATCTACAAAAATGGAGTTCGTATAGATGTGAAGCACCATCCTATTCAAAATTATCTTTTCAAATAGTTTACTTAATGAAGAAAGCAAACTGATTGGACGGTAGCTAGAAGCTTTAGCTGGATTTTTATCCAGTTTCAAAATTGCAACAACTTTGGCATTTTTCACCTTTGGCATCATCATCTGGAGCATTCATATGTTGAAACTTTTTAGTTATAGATCTTACTTCGTCCAAGTCAGTTCCGCAGGAATCATCAACAATATTTTCCCGAGAGAAAACATTCAAATAAACCCGAGCAAGCTGTTTCTCAATAGGACTAGAAAAACCCAAACTGGTAATTTTGGGCAAGCATCTGATTTTTTTCCGAATTTGTGATCAAAATTTATGCTTTTGAGCTTTTCTTCAAAAAATTTGTGAACACCCAAAAGGGTTTGGTACACGTGTCTAATTTCAACACAATATTTAAAACAAAAATTTCTCAGGGCAGAGAATCGTTTTTAAATTACTTTTGCAAATCCCATCAGATAAATGTCATGGCATGCTCACTTGTTCTTTGATATTGCCTCCTACGGACATTTTTCAAACGGATCAAGAGCTGAGGCAGGCTATCTAATCCAAATGCTCTTGCACTTGACTTAGTCTGTTATGCGGCACTACGAATCGGAGTGATTTATCATTGATTTTCAAGTGATTTGCGTTTAGAGACAAAGTGATTTGTCGTTGAAAAATATGTACTGTATAACACCTTTAAATCAAAATGATTATCATTTGATTAGTTTTGCTTTTGGCAGCAAATGTAAAAAACGCACATGCCAAACATTACTCGTGAAGATGGCAAGTCAACAACAATTGAAGTCAAGTCAAATGAGGGAAGCGATAATTCTTCATTTCAACCCGAAATAATTTGCATTCTGGAGCGTGAATATTATGAAATTGGTGCGGTATTCAATAAAAGTGTATAATAGAACTTCTATTACAAAGTAAAGTTAAACTTATCAAATTTATTGCTCAATGTCTCGTCTAGCTTCTACTACAAGCCTTGCAGTGTTGTTCAATGTCACTTGGAAACATGTGATCTGGGTAGTAATATGACACCATGTTCTATGGCCATATTCTGAATAACATATGACAAGGCTTTGCAGTATGAACAAGGCAATATATTTATTCAAACCCATTTTCAGCAAAAATGAAATCCAAGGATAAATTAGTTAAAGTGTTAAAGTGATAGATTGTTAATATCAGTATGGTTGACATTTCAAGTTCAAAGTACAGCAAATCAACAACGATGTGCAATACAATCTAATATGAAGTGATTTGCTGTTGATGCAAGTAGTGCAAATTCAACAGCAAATCACTTTGCATGAACAGGATGTTTTTTTACCGTGTACTCATCATCAATGTGAAAATACACCTTTGTAATCCCGTTTTCCACAATACATCCTCCAGCTCGATGTTCCATACGTGGCTCGCTTGTGGGAGTATTTGCCACAGAATAGGGATAAATATAGTTTTCCGATTAAAACACTGTTATTAGATGCAGCACGGCAATTAGCTAGTGATGTTTTGTTTGTAAAACTGTACCATGTATGTATGTGTATAATTATTGTATTAATTGCTACACAGAACACCCCCACGAAAGATCAACCGGCTATTAAATTTCACCTGACCCGTTCATTAGAAAATACAGAATATAATACAACCTCATCAACTAGCGTGGTGTAAGCTATCAAAGCGGAAAGCCTGCCTGGAATGAAATCCTCTTCTCCGAAACCCGAAGCTCCTTTGTTATTGGCATTACATTTAATTAATGGTACACGTTTTAACTTTCCCATTTAAACCTTCATGCAGTAATGTATAAAACGCACGTTTTGTTCGGTTTATTGGCAAAAACGCGACCTGTGTTCGTTCCATTGTTCCGAAGCATAACCTTCATTTCAACCACCTACATATGATCGACAATTTTACGGAAAGCATGTTCTCCAGTCAACATTCGATTTTCCATATTTCATTCCGGGAAAGGGTATTTGTTAATTGAGTAACTGCCGTGAAATTGTTTTCAGTTTTGGCTATAGGTGCAGTGGGGGGTACCTATTTAGTAACAACATCATTTTGGTCGGTTCAATAGAGCGGCCACATTCAGTCGGGTCGTTTCTGGTGATGTTTTCCCGGTACATTATCGAGTTCTGTCATATGATTGCTACGTAATTGGAAAATGGAACTGCCGTCTGTGAATTACTGTTTTCGCATCGATGAAATGTGTGACGGGGCTTTGCATGCGAACCATACCTGCTCTCATTGAATTATTGAATTTGTAAATATTTGTATAGTATAGCTCCCTGGAATTTTAAAGTCAGCGTTGAATGAAATTCTTGTCTCTCAGGAAGCGTAAAGACTGTACTCGAAAAAAATGCAACAGACAAAAATGAGCACCAAAAATTAATTTTAAGTCGGATATTTTTGAAACTCTCAGGGAATAAAGTTGGTTCATTCAGCCTCCTCTCGTAGGCTAAATGCCCTCGCCTTGGACTTAACGGTATCCATCAAATTCTGTGCAACACTTGTGTAACGTGCCAGTGCGGTGTTACTCCCAGCACTGATGAGGCCCCCGTCTCCAAGCCTCAGGGTCGGCACACGCTCGTGATAATTTCGCGAACCAAGAAGACACTCAAAGTTCACTTAAGACAAACTCCCACGGGACGGTCTCCCACTTCCTTACATGTCTACTCCTACCTTGTGCTAGCACTACTCTTCTTTTGTCTTCGGGGCCCCTTCACCTGCCACTGCCGTCGTCGTCGTTCCTCTCCTTCCTCTGGTACCGTATCACCTTCTTGGGCCAGGGGTGGACGCCTCTACCTGTCCCGTACGCCCCTCGAGTATGGTGACGGACTCGAGGCTTCAACGAACCACAAGGGTAAGTTGACTTGCCTGGATTGGTGGCTCACACTGTAGCTGAGGGATCAGATTCTTGAACTGCGATTTGGACACACTACCGGCGATTGGCGTGGTCGACTCCGGAAAAATACGTTGAGTTCACAAATGTTACGGTAAAACCGCGAGGTCCTGTGGGCGCGAAGGAGAATTCGAAATGGCAGTTATCGACCTGACAACGGTTGGATCTGGATCGGGGTTTTCTTGGTGATGGTAATTACCTGGCTGTCCAATGATACGTGGCAACTTCCTCTACAACTTCTTTAAACTTCCAACTTAGTTCACTTTAGCACTTTAGCTTTAGTTTTCACCTTCAAACTATTAATTTTTAGCTTTGACTTTCGCTATGTGACCGTAGTCTATAATGATCACCAGGCTTATGACTGTGCCTCTTGGTGGACGATGACCCCGAACCGTGACCGTTGAACCGTAGTACGTGCAACGAATTCTCCACGCAATGGCCCCGATAACGCCAACCCTATGGACGTCCATCCCAAGCAACACGGCTTGTCATAAAGAAGTTGAAAATACTTTGTAATGACTAACGCAAAGAATCACTAATACTTTAATATACATCATTTAATACATTTATACAACCTAAAAAGCGCAAGACGCGGAGCTTATACAACTAAATACTGGTCTTATAACATGTATTTTAGAAACATCATAAAAACCAGCGACAAAAAAAACAATAAAAAAATCTTGAGCATGGGATTCGATCACTGGTCCTTGGCGTGGTAGACTTGTTTCTACCTAACTAGACCAACACCGCTTGATGAAAGGTCTGTTATAAGTATCTATCATGTTCTTGCCAATGGCATGAAAATTATTTTCTCGTTCAACGTCTTCGATCCGTCATGAAGACGTTTTGTTAGTAGCAAAGCGTACATCTAATAGCCAGAATGTTATTAAAACGTATTTTCAACTCCTTATAAGACAACCTGCACATTTTCAGTTGTATTAATTTATGAGATGTCATAAAAAAGTATTTTCAACTTTCTTTATAACAAACCTCCGAATACCTCATAAGAAACTGTCAATCACGGCATGAAGAGACAGCCCAAGTAACACATAAAACATCTTTTGAAAAAGAATTAGAACGGATTGTTGTATAAATGTATTATAAGAGATGCAGAAAACCTCCTACGTTATATATGAGGTTTAAAGATGTTTTCTTCATACTTCTTCGATTCAACATTTTCTAAAATAGTTTTCTTTTGCTTTTATCTTTAAATGTTATTTGAACGTGCATCTTACTGTTTTAATACCACTATAAAACTTGTCGTATACAAAATCAATCCAGATTGACGTAAACATTGACGGTGCATTTGAGCCGGACTGTCTCTTCATGCCGTGATTGACAGTTTCTTATGAGGTATTCGGAGGTTTGTTATAAAGAAAGTTGAAAATACTTTTTTATGACATCTCATAAATTAATACAACTGAAAATGTGCAGGTTGT